>NC_050176.1:34778111-34955611 GCF_008315115.2 Sander lucioperca
CGAATCTCTTTATGTAATTATAAATGCTGATTAGAGGCCAAAATATTTTCCATTTCCTTAGACTAACAACATGTATATAGACCAGCCTCGGTAATGTGTGCCCAGCAGTCTGGCAGCGCAGCATACTTCCAGACAGTCACTGGTGTAGTTGCTGATGGGGAGGGGAGAGTGTCAAGTTGGCACTTCACAGATAAAGCCACAGCTGTGGCACACACAGACATTACTTTAGCCTTGTGCACAGACTCAACATGAGGCACTTCAGCAAGAGTGTGCTTCTCTTAGGTGGATTTGGACAGAGTTATCTACATGCTGTGATGGGTGGGCAACAGCTAGGCGTTAACTTTCTTTGGCAGCAGCTACTGTGCCTGCCCCACCACTCAGCTGACATCCAAACCACTGTAGACCATCCTAAAACAGCAAGTCAGTAAAACTTTCTTTATGAGTTTATGAGGTTTTTTGTTTTTGTTGAAACAGCTACATCACTTTATCACTGCTAATTCAAATTTGAATTCAAAAGGCAGTCTGAGATACAATCTAATTATGGCTGTGATGTTATGGGCCAGAATTAAGCCATTTGAACTTAGCTATAAATTAGTTATTTCCAAATTATTTCTAGGGGTGCCCTGAGCCAATATGCAGCATCTTTATCAGTAGGAATTTTAACTGTTCTGTATCAGTCGTAAGGCCTGATCCATTTCCGGTCCAATTGCAACCCACTGCACTCTGGGATCTGGCACCAGATGTCAGATAAATTTGTATTTGTAGTTATTTTTAACTGCAAAATGTCTCGTTAAATACATATCTTGGCCACAATTCTTATAATTATATATTGTCACGTTTATAAAAAAAAAAAGACTAATGGTCAATATATTCTTATCAGATTTTGTTAAACTCTCAAAAAACAATAATAGTATCGGCCTAGAAAATCCAGTACGGATCAGGCTACAGAAGAGAGAAGCTCATTTTTTCCACTGCACAGCCTTTGCAGCTGGCAGAAGTTTATCATATCCCATTAATCATGTGATATCCCTGCTTTAAATCAGCCGACAGTAAATGCCCGTTTTATGTAAGTTGGTTGAGAAAGCAATGTTTTGAAGGTTAAGAGGAATGAGACTAAATGTTCTCTCCCATTGAAGACAGTTTGGACTGAAGTTTATGTAGACATTTGGGTACAATTAGTTTTGAAAGTGGTGCCAAAAGTAAAATATTACAATTTCTTGAAAATGTTTCAAGAGTGTAAGTCTGAGCAGCAGAACAAACTATGTTTTACGTAACATCTGTCACAACCACGGTTTGCAGGGATTTTTGTAATTAAAGTATGGTTTAATGGGGTGTGAAGATTATCTTCTTATTCTAGTAATTGAGGCAATACTGTACACTCAAATCAATTTGGCCAAAATAATCATTCTGTTTTCTACCGACGCGTGCAAATATGTGAATCAATGATGTCCGAGTTTGTGGTTAATTATCTATTAAAAAAAAAAAAAAAAACATCATCTATAAAAATATCCATTTCAAATAATTCAAATTCATGATTAATATACTTTTGAGGAGATTCTATGTTTGATGATGGATTGTGAAAACTGAGATCCTTTTCCAGCTTTGAGAAAGATGAAACCTGCCTTAATAGTTTCAAAGCTTTTGGATACAGCGAGCACATAAACTTGTTGAGAATAAGGAATGAAAATTAGAGCACTGTGCTGAACACCCACAAATGGCAGCAATAAATCACACCAATATGACCTTAATAGAACAGTGGGGGAGAGTGGAGGAAATATTGGCTGTTGTTCACAAAGCACATAGTAACATATAGATCGAGTGAAGCCTGATCAAACTAATATTCATGTTTTTAAACTGACCAACACATTCTGCGGTCCTAAACCTGCCTCCGGAATAACTGCAACATGTCACACAAACCTAATGAGTTAATGAGAATTTGGACTTTTGAAACTATAAATTCTTTGAGCAAAGGGATGCAATATTAAAAAAATGCTTTACAGCAGAGATCTTCAACAGGGGCGCCACCAAATTATTTATTTTTTGAAAGTTTTTTCACTACATAAATCCAACATATTAGCAAATAAAAATCTGCTTATTTGTGAAAAAAGACGATGATAGGGTTACTGCCCTTGAGGTAAGGTAGTCACTAAGGTCCATCCACATAAAATTCATCCCAAGGATTCACTCTGCCACATTTATGTTTAAAACATGATTTATAAAATAATGCCAACAATTATTTAATAGCTTAGTATTATAGACTAAAAAAGGTATTCATAAAGGCTTTAGGCCGCCCACACGTTATTGTAGGCCCAGTTAAACACGCAACTCATTTTATACAATATATGTAGTAGGGGGTCCCTGCTCCGTCTCTCTCTTAGTTAAGGGGTCCTTGCCTTAAAAAAACATTGAAGAGCCCTGCTTTACAGGATTCCTACAAAGTCTAGAAATCCTATAAATACGCTGTTTGTTGAAAGCTTTGTGTCTCCAATTCAATGCAGGAGCTATAAATCGATGTTTCTATTCCGAGCTGGTGCCATGTGATGTCTCAGAGGAAGAAAAGTGCTCAACAGAGTATTTCCACATTCATTTCACAGTTTCAAGTACTTCACAGTGTGACAATGCTTTCTCAGGAAAACAATAACTTCCACTCAACATAAAAGTGACATTAAGGTTTTGTCTATAAGCACTACGCGTCCTCTAAAACGGTCACTCATTTTCTCTTTGTTTGAATTGTTGCCATGCAACAGTCCAATAATACCACAACATTTTCCTTTGTGGATTTCTATCATTACTCATGAGAGCATAAATCTTCTTGGAAACTAAGAAAGTCAATCTCCTTTACGGTGAGAATGGCCTTCTGCCAGAAGGACTCTGGAAGGGAGTTAAAATCGGAGTCAGTGCCAGCCAACGATTAAAACAGTCATGTGCATAACAAACAATGAAACAGAGGGAACCCTACAAGCTACAGCCATGAGACAGAAGCCAGTGTTAGAGGAAAATCCCACTCTCATTCACACACAATGGCACGTGCACACAAGCACTCAGACGCACACAAAATCTTGTTTGGCTTTTATTTGTTCCATTAGAAAAAGCTTTTTTCTCCAAATTGATGAGGGGCAGCAATCACTGTAAACCACAGGCAGTCTGAAGGCTTCCATTTAAATGACTCTGCTAGCTGAAAGCAAGTCCGCTGTTGTCAAGGCAGCAAGACAGCCATTAAATCACCTGATTCCATTAAAGAATCAATTACTGCGCTGCTCTCGCTGGTAGCACACTTCTTATACCTTGGAAATCGTTTCGGACAACCAAAGCAGATAAACAAGGACGCTGTACTTCACACGCGGTGCTTTCTGCTATATGCTGTCAGGCCCCCAAAGGTTTCCTCCATTGCACACATGGGGATAACACATAAAAAGCATACAGCTGACTGGCATGGAGACACGGATGTGGCTGTGTCAGTGGGCGCTGACGCATTGTTACCTTTGGTTGAGGTGGGCATCCAGTGGCCAATCGCTGCAGCTGTTCAGAAGTATGGCTGGAGAAGAGATCTGAGCAGCACGCTGTGCGGCCCAGTCTCTTCATCAAAGAGGAGATGATGCTGCAGCCACAGCCACACATCGACCTGCTCATTAGTAGCCTGGCTCTTCTGGGGTTAGAAGACGTGTGGAAAAGAGAGACAAGCAGCAAGCCGCAGCCACTTCCTGGTCCTTGCCGAATCCCCTCAGTTGTCCTCACAGCTGATGCCTTTTCTGTAACTATTCCACATAGTGCTGATCCACAGGTACTCTGCCACTAAGATCAGGTTGGTATTATCCACAGTCAACATAATACAGACACCGACGCTCACCTTAATCCACAGTAAGGGCACGCGAGTTGGGAAGTACAGTTTGCCGGTCCATTTCCCTCGTGATTGCTTCCCACTTACTCCACTCCCTCTGCTGTACTTCTATCTCTTCACAGCACATGCCTCCTGCTGTAGCTCCCCCTTTTTTTTGGTCAAATTCACTCCCATCCACAAAACACCTTTTCCTGATATTGTAAATAATACTCAAGATGCAATGTCTGCCACCTCTCCCTCTTGTCTCCCACAATTTCCATGCGTTTCTTTCCGCTCCCTCCACTGCCTTCGGCTGCTGTGCAATGAGGATGCTATCCCCGTCAACGCTGCTGCCACCACTGTACAGCCCCCACCACCACCACCACGACCACCAGCGGTAAACCACTCAGACTGAGCTCATCCAACTTGCCGATAAAAGTGCTTCCCTCACATGATATCTGAGCTCCTGGTTGTTCCACTAATTGAGGAAGCAGTGGACAGAATAATATAAGAAATCCAAGCCACACTGCATGCACCAGAAGGACTGATAAGCAGGATACAGTCAGGGATGCAGTGGGGGAGGGGTCCAGGGTAAGCATTTAGTAGACAATAACAGAGCAGACAGGATTATTACGGTAATAATCTGTCACTGCGGTCAAGATGACGCCGATGTCTGCTTTATTAATCAATGAAATAAAATTGTCACTTTAAAGACTTAACATTTTTCACAATGACAGTTTCTCTAACTCACCAGAAGTGAAAAACAAACACTCTGAAATATGCAGTTATCACAGTAATTTACAGAGATTAAGCTTTAATTAGAACAACTAGATAGAGCACAATAGTATGATGCACTGTATATGTGTCAACATCTGCGCCTGCTTCAGTGAGACTGAATATTCACTGCTCACCTCATCACAGATGTTTAACCCGATGAGACTAGAGACGCGGAGGAACGAGATGTACATTGTTTACTTTGTACCAGAGCTGATGAAGCTGGGAGGCCTTGGGAGGGGGAGATAGCAAGTGGGAGGGACGGTAATAATAGCAAGGCAAAGATAGGTTCGCAAAAACTGAGAATGGGTCCTCTGTTAAAGGAACGGGAGCAGCTTGCTATTAATAGCACACACATAATAATGTTAAATGACTATTCTCACTGCCTGCTATCACCACCAATACAAAGACAATGAAAAATGGTAAAGGCTATGCAGATGCAGCAACATACTACACTAACCAACTAGAATAAATAGAACATTAATTGGCAGCTATTTTGATAATCACTTATTCATTTGGGTCATTATGTAAAGCAAGAAAAAAGGGAAACATTTGATGATCCCAGCTTCTCAAATGAGGATTTTTTAGCTTAAATTCATTTACATTTTTGGCACCATTAAAGATATACGAATTAGCCATTAACAGTTCAGCTTTGCAATGTACTCAATGTGCAGACAACTATCACTGGATTACTTTAATACTTAAAGTGCTCATTTTATGCTTTTTCCCTTTCCTCTGTTGTGTTATATATCTTTTTGTGCACGTTATAGGTTTACAAAGAAAAAAAAAAGCCCAAAGTCCACCACAAAGGGACTTACCATCTTCCAGAGAAAACAATGTTCACAAACTGCTCCAAACAGCTCTATTGTAGTCCAGTCTTTACTTCCGTGACAAACGTGCGTCACTTTGTAACACACATTATAATGCTCGCCTAGCTGCTAGCGTGGCACGCCCTCATACTCTGCAACTGACAAGCTAGCAGTACTTATATGAGCACTTTAAGAAAACATGATGAAGTCCGGGGAGGTGTAAGGTGGTCTTTTTATTTGCGATGGACATTGGAGATAATATATCCTTGGTAAGTGTAAATAGCACTGATTCTAAAAATGTGAATCATGTCTGTGTATTAAAGTGCTCATATTCTGCTCATTTTCAGGTTCATAATTGTATTTAGAGGTTATACCAGAATAGGTTTATGTGGTTTAATTTTCAGAAAACACCATACATTTGTTGTACTGCACATTGCTGCAGCTCCTCTTTTCTCCCTGTGTGTTGAGCTCTCTGTTTTAGCTACAGAGTGAGACATCTTTGTTGGGAGTTAGGGACTGTTAGGACAACACAAACTATTTGAAGGCGTGACCTACAGTTTTGGGAACTTATGATGGACATACAGAGGAGTATGTATTAGGGCTTTGACTTTTGCCCAAAAATCATATTCGAAGTTCGTTTGTTTATGAATATTAATATTCGAATATATTCAAATATTTATTAATAATATTTTGACCATTAAACGCCTTCAGTAAGGCTTATATTGGTATCAAGCTTCGTATGTGTTCTGTCCACCAGAGGGCAGTGTATCAGTCAGTAGGCGTGCAATGATGTTGTTAGAAGAAAAACACACTGCCACCACTGTTTTTTTTTTTTAAATTAAAAGTCAGACCCTGGATTAAACACAAACAATATGCTTTCAACAGGAAGGTCGGATATTTCACCGTAGCCTACGTAAGTGGTCTGATGTTCATACTTCTGCGCTGGTGTGTGCGTCGAGCCGCGTGTGTATGGGTGTGTGTGTGTGTGTGTGTGTGTGTGTGTGTGTGTGTGTGTGTGTGTGTGTGTGTGTGTGTCTGGGGAGTGTGTTTTGTGAGAGAGTGACGGTGATTACCGGTAGCTTCAGAGCGAGTAGCGACTCTATAGTCTTAGTGAGAGAAACAAAGTGTCTCCTCTGTTCTTTCTGACCAAGGTGGGAAATCTGGAGCAGGAGAAGTTAACCCTCTCCTTGATTTTACGTTGTTTATGGAGAAAGAGAACCAGGAAATGAGTCGGGGGGAAATGCGCTACCAAGCCAAGGCCGAGCGACGTGCGTCGCCGCGACGTGCATCGCCGCGACGTGTAGTTACATTTTGAAATGCGTGAAAAAGCCTCGGAATCTGAATTGAAAACAAGGTTTTTTTAACAACACATTTACAAAAAAATAATGCCCATAACAGGTTCGAAATTCGAATATTAAGGGCTGCCTAATATTCGTTTGAATATCAATATTTTTTTAATATTCGAATTATATTCGAATATCAAAGTTCAGCATCAAAGCCCTAGTATGTATGTATGTATGTATTTCTGACTCACAAACGACTAGTCCAATAATCAAAATGTAAATTGAGCAACTTTTAAGGCATTTTTGTGGTCCGGGTTTATTTGCAAGAGTGTACAAATATGAGCTGTAACTAACTAGCAAACTATTTAGTGACCTTGTGCGTATGTGAAGTCTGGCTGTGTGTTTGACAGCTCAGAATCGAACTGATCACCTCCAGCTCTTTTTTCCAGCAGCATTGTCTTTTTTCTTCTAGTCTCTGCAAAATGACAAAGTGGAATCATAAAGCCGCGGGAAAAGTGCAGACTTTTCGCCCAAATTGGAGCATTTTCTACCCGTACAGACACGTCTCATCTCGGTTTGTCCTGCTCAGAGCAAATTTGGGTCTAGTAATGTCTATGAATGTCTTTACATCAAATTTCTGTGAAAATACGCCGCTTTTTAAATTGGCTTCACGTTTGAATACTCCTTTAAGAGGTCATTTAAAGTGTGCATTCACAGAGTACAAAAGCATCTATGCCCCTGGGCTGTCCACCCTGTTCAGTATTCTACATGCTGGCTTGCTAAGTTAAATGAGGCAGAGATCACCTATAAAATCGACTGCCATTAGTCTCTTTTCAGGTGGATATGGCAAAAATGACAAGAACTGTTATTGCTACATCCATTTATTTGGGTAAAGTGCATCATGCTTTGGTGTGCAGCTGTGACCGACTGCCAATTGTGGGCAACGTAAAAAGGTGGTGAAAAGGGTAATAATGAAGCACTTAAAGCTGTTCTCTGTGCTTACTCACTCACTGGCACATCTTTGTGCTGTTGATGAGAGTGCTACTAAAGGTGACACCTCACTGTGATTCATTGCAAGAGAGATTTCCTGAAACACCAGGTTGCCATCTCCCTGGAACAAACAGCACACCAGGAGAGAAATTGAACACAGCAAACAGAGATCTATCTACAATCACCTATAAAGACAAGTGTAACACTGTCAAACTGGAACAAGGGCAAAGGGTTGTATTAAAAAAAAAGTCCAACCTTCCTTCACATAATGTATGCAGCAGCGAACCGTAAAGCAGTACAGTGACAAAGTGTTTTATCTTAAAATCAGCTGTTAGCTCCATAAGCAAAAAAATAATAATAATCATCATGTTTACTGTTGTGTTCTTTTCTTGGCGAGGACTGAAAGACAGGGCAGGGGTGAAAGGGTGCCCTGTTCATTATGTATGAATATTGCTTTTCACTGTGTCAGCTCACTGCTTCAGTATTGATCCATAAAGAGGAGACTCACTGCACCATAGCGGAGGGTTTCAGAGGAAGACATAATGACTCAAAGCTTACATGCAGCACTTACAGGGAGTATCAAATCCCAATGGGCCAGCTAGACTGGCATATAACATGGCATGAATTTCACTGTATTATTTGTCCTATGAACAAAATTACTCAACGCCCACTCAACTAATATTCAGCACTACGTTAAGTGAACAAAAGATTCACAGATCAATACTGTGCTCTATACCGATCTGTGTTGTTTCTTGTACTTCACAAGAAGAATCAGGCATTGGACAAAGCTGTAATGAGTTTACAGGAAGTGCAATATGCAAAGCCAATTTAATGCCATTACCGCTGACCTCTCCCATGTCATGATTCCGTTGTCCTATAACTGTCTTAACTGAATTAAAAAAAACTAAAATCTCACTTTAGGTTTAAAGGGCTAAGAATGGATAATACGCCTCGGAGTTTCACTGTAGCTGCAAGCTGACTTTTAAAAATGAAAAGGCCATTAAATATGTTTAATAAAATCTCATCATCATAGGGCTGGGCGATATGGAGAAAATCAAATATCACGATATTTTTGACCAAATACGCCGATATTGATACCGCAACGATATTGTAGTGTTGACTATTGGTGCTTTCACAAAATATTTATACAATGAGATTATTGATAAATAATCATCAGTAATGTGGATACAATGACTAAGTGGGTAAAGGCAAATAATAGAACAGTTACAACAGTCTGGTAAGTTCAGAAAATGACATCACTTTACTAATGCAGCCTTTAAAACCAGGAAAAGACAACACTTATCCCATATTACGATATCTAAAATCTAAGACGATATCTAGTCTTATATCACGATATCAATATAAAATCGATATATTGCCCAGCTCTACATCATCAACGGTTGAAAAACAAAACAGCAGCCTGAATGCCAATGCAGCCTTTTTCACTTTAAATTTAACTTCAACCAAAAACCAAGTCAAGCTATCCCCTGAATGATGATAACTGTACTTATCTCGCCACAAACAATCAGTGTGGCTAAAAACAAAAAGCTGTGTCACTGTTGTCTCATCTTCCATTGTCCTCTGAAATGTGGCATCATTACACCCCACGCTGATCCTTTCATGGTAAAGACAAAGCAACTCATTTTTAACTCACCCTTTATCTCCATAACTGAGATCAACATATGTATAACCTTTAATTTAGAAAAATATCAACAAAGTATATTTTGTTTTTCGCATTCAGGCTTTTATTAACTGCTGAAAGGCAAAGTGGATTTGGTGAGCATTAAAAATGTGTCTCAGTGTGTCAGGGGTCTATATTAACACCTCAGACAGTCCATGATTGGAGAGAAATTTGATAGAATGGAGGGTCAATCTGACACGAAGTGAGAAAAGGAAGAAGCCTTGAGGCTTAAAATATTTAACATGTTTTACTGTGGAGCTAAACAGGGCTAAAAGCACTACATTTTCAATCAGAGCCTGAGACTTCAAAGACAAAGATACGAATGCAATCTGATGCTTTAAAAAAAGAATCTTTCATTTCTTTTTTTCTATAAAAATTATGAAGTGAAATCAATTTAAGCATAATCTTTTTCCCTGCATTTTCCACATCTAAAAATCTTGTGCCAGAATATGTTTCAACTTACCCAAGAAAAACGTACTCAATGCATCAATCATTCTATTTAGGACTGGGACGATTCGTCGACATAATCGATTACGTAAATGCGTTGACACAAATAATTTGCGTCGACGCATCACGTGCACAAATCTAAAAATAACATGGCTGCCTCCAGCAACAGCGCAAGTATGGATTCCTCGCAAGTTCAACAACACGTTGAGAAAAAGGCTCGCACACGGTCTTCTAAAGTGTGGGAGTATTTTACTCTTTATGCCAACAACAACGTGGTAGTCTGTAGACTTTGTAAAATGCATCCCTGAGCAGCAAAACACTGTAAGTTCTGCTCATCTTTTTGTCCCTTTCCCTCCAAGTAGAGTTTAGATTTTCTGCCCGAGCTTGAGCCACGGGCCAGGTCGGGCCCATATGTCCCGCCACTATCCACGGGCTGGGCCCTTCATCAAGTATTTGTGTTTTTTAATCATTACTTTATTAGCCTCATTGGGTGGGGAGAAAGCTATGCCTCTCCAGCTTCTCCCATAGCTCTGGGTATAGGTCCTGCACTGACTTGAGTGTGATGTAAAGCTGTCTCCCCCATCTGTAGCACTGTCTTCGATAATTGCGCAACCAGGCCAGATTGTTTCAGATATCTCACGAGTCATTTATAACGTCTAAAACTGTCGGGTTTAGAATCGGGCTCGGGCTCATACTTCCAGTTGTCGGGCCGGGCTCGGACACGACGTGCACGGGCTCGGGTAGGGTCAGGCTTGATTTTTTGGGCCCGACCTAAGCTCTACTCCCAAGCATGTGCGATTATCAACATGTGTGTTCCCAGTAGTAGCCCAACGGTACGTTATTCCGTTGATTCGTTTTAATGCCCCCCTGACTTAACAATAAGCATCAAACGCCGTCAGTCGGCAGTGTTATTTTTTTGGTTTACCATCATCATGAGTGACCCAATCGATTACGGACTGTTATATTAGACACTCTGCAACTTGCCTTATGTTGGATTTATATGATACATCTGAATTCATATGTTGCTAAAATTGCACTTACTGTAAGATTAAAAGGGAGCTTGGATGTTAAACAAGAGCGTATTCATTATTTTACCTACTGTTAATAAAAGCAAATACAGGCTACTCTTTTTGCCTTTGCTCTGTTTACTTTAAGTTTTTATTTTTGTATTCCTCCTGAAAGTGACTTTATTTTGTTGTTGGATTGACAGCCTACATCTGGCTTCAGGTTGCACTACAAATTCATATTACTTGAACAGTGCAGTGTTAAACAATTTTAATAGAGATTTGAACCTTATGGACATTTTTTTGTGTAAATAGTTAATCATTGAGCAATGGGAAAATAATCGCTAATTGAAAAATTAATCGTTAGATTAATCAATAATTTAATCATTAGATTAGTCGACTAATCGAAAAAATAATTAGATTAAGTCGTTTAAAAAATAATCGTTTGGGACAGCCCTAATTCCATTTCCAAAAACTTGCATGACTCAAACTTGTGCACTTTATTCTTAGCCTAATCATTCTATTGTGAGGCTTCTTGCTATTATTCTTCATTACTGAAAGATATCATTTTATTATTTGGCTTTTCAACCATAAAAAGGGACTTCTGAGCCAGGTCCTAGGCTGTGCAAATATGTCGGGATGCACCAATTTCATTTTTCTCTCTCCCGATACAAACTATGACACCTAAATCCTTGTTATGGGCTGATACAGAGCGACGATCAGATACCAGTGTTCTTCGTTATCATTAATTTAGAAGCTGTATACTGGTGATCTCTGTTTGATTCGGCTTGCGTTTGACAAAGTCAGATTTTTTTATTATACATTTTTTTGCAACATATTTGCTGATTTATTTATATATTTTAAGCCAAAGAAGAAAAACAACACTATATATCATGGCAATATCCTAAACCTTTTTAATAAAGAAATACTGTTGCCAATCCCTAAAACCTGAACAAAACTTGTACAGTTGAGTCACAAAATCATACTCTTAAATGTCACAATGTCGATGTAAAGTCATTTAAAAGCCAATTATTTCCTATTTTTTGCAAAATACAAAAGATTTACCCACATCTACATCCTTGATTTAACATTTTGAAGTCATGATCCCATTCGATGTATAAACTGTGCAGCAACTGATGTCTGTCAAGTAAATCTACAGCCTGTTCTTTATCGAGAAGACTGATGAAGCCACTAATGAGACATTAAAGGTAGACTGTAGAGTTTAAAACTTTTTGTCAATTAGACAGTGGTTACAACAAACAAAACAACCATTAATGTTATCAGCACTTCACCGAGGTAAATGATTCACCCAATAATGACCTCTAATCCGTAGTGTTTAAATCCCCAAGTGATGAGCAACACACTTTAAAAGAGCAATACGTTATGTAGACAAATTATATCAGTGGTTAATCAAGTGGCAAATTGTGTCATTAGTTTCTTCAAACCAATTAGTATTTGATACATTTGAGTCAGTGGGCTTGAAAATCATGTCCTCAATTATCATAAAGCTCCCAAATTTTGACAAATTGAAAGAAAAAACACAGATGAAGCTAGATAGGTGTCCTCATTGTTTATCTTAAAGTGCTCATGTTATGCTTTTTGGCTTTTTCCCTTTCCTCTGTTGTGTTATATATCTTTTTGTGCACATTACAGGTTTACAAAGTGAAAAAGCCCAAAGTCCACCCCAAAGGGACTTACCATCTTCCAGAGAAAACACTGTTCACAAACTGCTCCAAACAGCTCTATTGTAGTCCAGCCTTTACTTCTGTGACAAACGTGCGTCACTTTGTAACACACATTATATTGCTCGCCTAGCTGCTAGCATGGCACTCCCTCATGCTCTGCAGCTGACAAGCTAGCAGGACTTACTGCGCATGTGTGACTCCCAACAACGATAGGAACAGAAGTGAGATGTCTCACTCTGTAGCTAAAACAGAGAGCTCAACACACAGGGTGAAAAGAGGAGCTGCAGCAATGTGCAGCACAACAAATATATGTGTTTTCTGAAAATTAAACCACATAAACCTATTCTGGTACAACCTCTAAATACAATATATGAACCTGACAATGAGCATAATATGAGCACTTTAAAGCCTGCACCCTGTCATAAAAGGCCATCTGTCCAGTTTCTGTTTAAATGATTAAGAATGAAATATCAAAACAATGACACAGTGTGTCATTTAATCATTTAAACAAAAACAAATATCCTCAATATGACCACAACATATGACTGAGCTTGCAGACAGACTATTTTCTCTACGTATGCTGCACTCTAGTGGAGAACTGGCAGATTGTGAATTTATTTTTTTCTCACGACTTGAGACTATTAAAAGCATCAGCATGCACTTACTATATATCTGGGATGTGATGAGGTTTTTACTATCACTCCAAACACAATTAAATATGGTTATAATACATCAGAAAATGACACTGAAAAATAGATTTGACCATCATCAGAACTCATCTCAGGCCACCATGCCAAAGCAAAAAGAGGTCCAGTAATGTCAAAACTTCCTGTCTCCCAAACACAGGGACAAAGAAGGATTTCCTGTTTCCAAAAGGATCTCGAAAGCATGAATGACTGAGAAAGTGGTAACCACACCCCTCAAAGGATAACACAGATCCTTGCATCAACACCCATCTCTTCTGTCACAATTTAACAACAAAACAAAACACAGAGCGGCCTCAAAGCATACTGATAGAAAAATAGATATTATAGACCCAATTTTGCTAATACGGCTGTAAGATATAATTTTCAAACAAAAAAAATATGAGCTGCAAGCTGGAACTTGAGGCCGTTACTCACTTACTACTCATCATCTGGGTCCATCATAACATCACAAAGTTGACACTCTTGAAAAGGAAGTGCAGTACAAGTCCACATAACCATACATGACTGGTTAACCACATTTACAGAGCTTGAAGCAAGTAGCGCTGACTACTGTCACTACTAGTCTCGCTTTACCAGACCCTCCTTCACCCTGCAGAGATCTGAGGAGCAGTTAACCATAGTCCTCATAAATCAACCGGAGTTTAAAATGCCAACACAAAGGAAGCCCAAGGCAACGGATATCCGGCCTAAATGAGTGAAATCTGGCGGATTTTCCGGCGGCAACGGAGCAATCCCGGAAGTGGAACGTCAAGAATATAGACTAGTCACTACTGACCTACGAGGTCATGCCTTATTTTAACACTGACCCATTTGGCTCACACTGAGAATAACTGTTCTTTAGTGTATACAACTTGATTTGTTTAAAGAAGACACATATGGCACCTCATCATCTGTCACAGTCTCCGTTTACTTCAGTGATGTTTCATTAGGACTTGTGGTCATGTGCATTGATAAACATGAAGTTAATATCTAGCAAAATATGTCCAAATTTAAAGAAGACAGAATTACTGTAGTTAGTTGTTTAAACCTTCTAGACTTCTGAAATGTGCATTAGCAGCGATTCTATTACCATCACCAGCTATCCTCCATTATCAATTGTGTGTATGCTCTTCACTGGAGCAGGCAGAAGGCTGTTCTGAATTATTTACAGAGAATGAGTGGGTGAGAGGTGTGGGACTGATTAGGGAGTGAGACAGAGGATGGCTAAATCTCAGTCCTTTTCAACAGTCTGCTTAGGAAGCCGTTTCAAATTCAAATTGTAAAAAAAAAAAAAAAGGACCTTTTTATGAAATGACAGAAGTGCACTTCTTCCTGCAGGGATTCTGCAGTCACCTTTTCACTGGAATTCACTATTCTTTTATTACTTTATCTTCCATCTGAAAAGCAAAATCTCTTCCAGCGAATGTAACAAGCAGAAGCATGCACAGTTCAAGGAACAAAAGTTAATTGATCATTATTACAAGTGATCCGGTTTCAAGATGAAAGGCTTTTTTCTTAAGTATTTGCCCTGTTTTTTTTGTTTTTTTTTTTGTTTTTTGTTTTTTTACAACAGGACAGTCTTCCATTTACCAGAAACATTCCTCCTTTTCTTGAGCACAAGGAGATGGCACTGGGATACACATAGGGAAGTTGCACTTGGATCACAATTCAATCCCAAAACCATCATCCTGAATTATTCAAACCCCCATATCAAATGTCCTTAACGGGTCCCTGGGCGCAGGGTAACAGTTTTAAGGGGGAAGACAATGTTAACATTTTGACATTTGAGTGCCAGTCCACACTTTAAAAATGCAGCAGCGAGCCAAGCAAGAGATTGCTATGTGCTATCACTTTACCTTTATTTCACCAGTGCGTGCCGAGAATGAATAATTCACGACTTGAACCACACTCATGGCTTTAAAGGAAGAATCCCCCTTTACAGAAAGAAGCACCGAATATGCCATACACACATTAACTGTATGCCTTTGGCCCCACATGCATTATTTGCAACTTGACCTTATAAAAATGTGCCTGAAAAATACAAGTTGTACATTTTGTTTAGAAAAAGACACATTTGTTAAGTAGACAAGTTTGCCAATATACAAATTTACAGAATTTTATGAATAAATAAACTAAAAACTGCTATTCATCATTTATGAATTCATGCAGCTATTCACGTCCCTTTTCAGCTCCCTGCTTTCACACACGCTCTCACAAATGACCAACACACACATAGGATGCCTCTGAGTGAATTCACCTCCTGTTTGTTGATAACAACTCCAACAACTTCCACTGGGTCTCGTGCGCAAGTGTGAAAGGTCTGCATTCTGCCAGAGATGCTGACAATGAAACACAGGGTGGGGCCTTCCGTTCACCCCCGACAGCAATCATTTTCTTGTCCTCCTTGATCTCTGTGGCACTTTTTTCCATTTCATTAGATAACACATGGCTTACACAGCCTCAAAAAAGGAAGCTTGTGTAGACTATGCACTCTGATGTAAAACATATCAGCCATCTTTTACTTTTGCCGTGCCATTTTCCCTTTCTGTCATAAAATAAAACATGGTATTTAAAACAAGAACAAAAGGTTTAGGATAGTTAAGGACACATA
Source organism: Sander lucioperca (assembly GCF_008315115.2). NCBI lineage: Eukaryota > Metazoa > Chordata > Actinopteri > Perciformes > Percidae > Sander > Sander lucioperca. Next base: position 34,793,899 of record NC_050176.1, read on the forward strand.
GGCAAGGAATAATAACACTTAGATTGAGAAATCCAGGTTATAGGATGTTATTTGTAGAGCTGGAACAATAAGTTATTTCACTTGGCAGACAATCTGCAACCAACTCGATAACCATTTTCCCGGTTTCTATTTTATATCAATGCAAACTGAAAATCTTAAGACTATAAACAAATCTGCAGATTAAATGATGATGAAAATAAGCCAAAGCATCCATAGCCAAATTTAGTCTGTGCAGTGTTACTTCAATAGTACTATATAAAAAGTAACTTGTAAGTAGCTCCAAAATGAAAGCATGTTTTCTGCTGTGCCCCAGGCTGTTAAAGTTGAAACAAACTGCCTTTAATCTACAACGACATGCAGTTGTGCATTTTGGATTACTTACTACATCAGATGTATTAAGAAGTAAAGAAAAGTCACCAACACAAGCCCATCTCTGTTCTTAAGACATGATAAACAAGACTGTACAACAGCCTTGATGAGATAGTAGTTCAGTCCGTAGGGACTTAGCTTGGGAACCGGAAGATAGCCTGTTCCAGTCCCAGACGGACGATGTCAGTTCACCTCCTGGGCACTGCCGACCCATCTTCTCTCCACATTTAATGCAAATAATCTTAATTGTACATATTCTTTTTCTGGTTTTGAATGTTCTATTTTCATTTTATAGTTTGCTATCGTTTTGATCCCTTTTCTGTAAAGCACTTTTTCTTCCAGTGTCATTAAAACCAGTGTTTCCTATAGGTTGAGCAGTTATTTATGGTGGTTAATGCCACGGTGGAGTGGGAATAAAGTATACTCGATAACAGGCGCTTACGTGGGAAATGTGTTGCTAGGAAACAACTGGGTTCAAGCTTACATCCCAGGGTTCAACAGTAACGGTTGCCCTTGGCAACCAGATTGAGGTAATTGGCAACCGTTTCGTGGCCTCTGGTTGCCCCCTTTGGCAACCACCTGTTCAATATGTAACGGCTCATGTTATAATCCGATGCTAATATGGCACCGGTGCCCGGTATATACCGGACGGAATAGCAACGCAAATTTCGGTGCCTGTCTGCGCTGCTCTCTGATGCTCCAAAACAGACGTTAGAGGCAACAGAAGCATCGCTGCATGTCACGCTAGTAAACACTAATAACACGTTACACTTGGCAGCAGGTAACGTTAGTAGGGTTGGGCATCGAGAACCGATTCCTACTTGGAATCGTTTCAAAAATTACGATTCCAGTGGAATCGTTTCTCTATTGGAATTGTTTGGAGGATTTGGTTTCAAATCTGATTATGGGTTTCAAATTTAACATGCGCAAGTTTTGGTTTCTGTAGCAGCCAGGCGCTTGTTGTGTTGCAGCCATGGAGCACAGTAAGCGGCGCTCTAGTGTGGCTTTATTTTACGTTGAAAAAGCCAGGTAAAACTGCAACCCACCATTGAATCAAAATAAAACTTTCCTCTTATTTGTGAAATAAGCATGTGACCCGTTTCAACTCCACCCCTCAAAGAATCGGAATCGAGAATCGATAAGAACCGGAATCGAAAGGAAGAATCACAATTGGAATCAGAATCGTTAAAATCCAAACGATGCCCAACCCTAAACGTTAGCTACAGTAGTAACTGGATTAAACATGGTTAAAATGCTGACAGCTAAACGGTGCAAAGGTTTGACTGTATTTCACTGTAGAGGATTCCAACAGCGGGACGTACAACAGTCTGCTGCTAAAGCTATGAGCTAAAAGCACCAACTAGCACTGGTCAGTGGTCACTGCTGTTGTCAGCAACAGACGGGACTAAAGGTTGCGTTTAGTTAAAACTGGTAAACCTTGTGGTGCATTCAAAGTTATTGTAAAATAACCTTTTCTCATCGTTTTGTCGTTTAACAGCAATTTACTGGTGAAAGTAGTAATTATTGCTAAAAGTTATTACTAGATTTTTAATAATCATTCAAATCCCCCCCTTTTTTGTGCTGATCCAATCTGTGACTCAAAACAGTTATCCAAACCGTGAGTTTTGTGATCCGTTGCACCCTTATTTGAGAGGGATGGGAAATTATATTGCAAGCCATTCTCTCATTGTTTCATTATTAAAATGTGTGGTATAGTTCCATAAGAAATTAATTGCTCCAAATATAGGCAGTTTGTAACATGGCAACCGTATTGTCAATTTCGGCAACCAAAAGCTGATGCCTGGTTGCCACCCTGGCAACCACTTTAAAAAGCAAGTGTTGAGCCCTGCATCCTATCACACCTAACATCAAACATGGCATCAAATTCAGTCAGTTTATAACGTTTTACAACGTGTTTTGTGTAAAACTGCAAAAATGGTATATACATTAGCATAACGATACCACCCTACTTGGACATTAACAGTCAACTTTAACGCCTTTTAAATGAAAATGATCTCCTTGTTTGCTTTGTTCACGGTTTGTCTCTCAGGTTTCATTTTCTGAAATGAAAGTGTTTGCTTGTGAACAAAATTCTGTTCACGGGCGGAGAGAGAGATACTTAGCCTGCAATCTGAAGATTACAAATATACTTGCAAGGAGCCTTATAAATGGCTGCTTGATCCCAAACATAGCTTCAGATACACTATACACCAAGAAGTAAGGCTGGGCTATATGGTGAAAATCAAATATCATGATATTTTTGACCAAATACTTCGATATTGATATTGCAAAGATATTGTAGGGTTGACAATTATTGCTTTCCCAAAATATTTACACAATGAGGTTTGTGATAAATAATCATCAGTAATGTGTATATAATGATTAAGTGGGTAAAGGGAAATAACAGAACAGCTGGAACAGTCTAGTAGGTTCAGAAAATGACATCACTTTACTGTAATGCAGCTCGTAAAATCCAGGAAAAGACAACACTTATGTCATATTACGATATTACAATATCCAAAATCTAAGACGATATCTAGTCACATATCACGATATCAATTTAGATGGCTTCTTTGTCATCTACAAAGAACTCTGACCCATTCAAAACAACCACAAATCTCACTATTCCTGTAAACCAATGCGAAAGTTCCACACGCACAAAAACCTCCTGAGCCCTGAAAAGTTCACACAGTTGGTGTTTACTTACAGTTCTCTCTGTCTGTCTTTGTTTAGGCCACAATTGATCTTTTCTACTTCAGGTCCAACTCTAAGGGTTGATTCTTTCTGTGGACAAAGAGGGGGGAAAAAAGAGCCGTCAGTACAGCAATCTCAGAGGTCATCAAAGAGTTAACAGGCCGTGGGGCCGTCTGGAACATGAGAGGAGAAAGCACGAGGGCCAGAGTAGTGAGATAAGGATGCTTGCATTTCACAGTTTATTCTCCAAAACCCTGACAGAACACGCCAGTTATTCAATAGGTTTGCCAAAAAAAAACAAAAAAAAAACAGAACAATTTCACAACCTGGCACGACACGCAACACCTGCATCAGCGTGCAACAGTGAGTCAACACCACAGATGCGTCAGTTCTTCCTTCGTCTCGTCTGATGGGGAGTGAACAGGGGGAGGCTGCTGGCAAACCAGCGCACAGCTAACAGCATTAACGTGATGGTGATTTGTCGCTTTATTGTGTAAGAAATAGGCATGTCATGAGCAAGTTTTTGTTGGCCCTGATCCAAATCCCTTAACATCTGATCAGGTACTTTTGTTTACCTAAATGTTGATTAAAGATTGCATTACATTACATGTCATTTAGCTGACGCTTTTATCCAAAGTGACTTACAATTGCTATACTGTATATGTCAGAGGCCGCACGCCTCTGGAGCAACTAGGGGTTAAGTGTCTTGCTCAGGGACACATTGGTTGATGTATCGCAGTGGGAATTGAACCCAGATCTCCCACACCAAAGGCATGTATTATATCCAATGTGCCATCCACACCCACAAACATGTATCGGACACATTGAAATAACAGGTGTAGACAATTAACTCTGGTATGTATTATTGTTTCAAGCTTCTTCCTTCAAATCTATAATGTTTCTAAGCTTAAATCATTGACATGATATGAATAAAAGTTTACTGGAACAACAGGAGTCCTGAAACTGACTGGCGTGTAAGAGATAAGACCAATCACTCTGGTGGAGTTGTTGGAACTACAAAAACCAAATAAGAAGCGATTGGGGGAAAAAAAAAAAAAAAAAAAAAAAAAAAAAAAACCAACACACACACACACACACACACACGTATAAAAAGGTATAAAAGTATAAAATGTTTTTAACAAAAATGTTATTTGATGTTATTTAATTTCAGTAGCTCAACTGTTCGAGCTACAAACAGTTGTCACCTCTGGATAAGATCAGCTTCATGAATAAATTGGTCTATACCGGTAGAACTACTACCACTCCTGTCTGATCCTTCTTAGCCAATCCACATATTCATCTGTTCAAATTATCCACCTTAAATCAACACTGCACAAATCATCCAATAGGGAAAATATTATTTCTGTACCCTAGACTATAATTTGCTAAACAACAGGTCAAAACACAGATAAAGGTGTTTTAATATGAGAAATTGAGCAACTGGTTTTGAGCAGCAGCCTAAAAACACAACTAGACCCACTAAACTCCCCAGCAGCGACAAGGAGCTGGCTTGTCTAGAGAGAATAGGATTTCTAAGTTGACGTAAACAAAATTGGATATGAACTTGAGTTCTGGGAAATGAACAGATGCCCAGACATGCTATCCAGCTGTTTGACATTTGATAACCGTGTGACAGAAAGATGGTCGACAGAATGAAAAGCCTCACAATTCAGGATTCCTATAATCTGCTTTTATTTGCAATGATGTGCAGAATTTAAGTCAAAGAATGACCACCTCACGGTTGTATGCTTCTACCAACCAGTCAAGTTGTAGTTTACATACCGTCTGTCCAGACTCTTATAATATGTAGTGAAGACTTAAGGAATTTATAAAAAATGGTTTAAAAAAAAAAAAAAAAAAAAAAGGTACTAAGTGTATTTTTAGGCTAAATGGAATTCATCACTATATTGACATGTACGATTCCAGTGAGAAACATACTGTCTTAACTTGGAGACTAATTTACAGAGGACTGACAGCAAGCTTTGTGACAATCACCTGAAACTCAATATCAGAAAAACAAATGAGCTCGTGGTGGAATACCAGAGGAAAGGAGGCCCCCGGTCCTGGTTGTCATCCAGGGAGAGGGAGTGAAGAGGGTGGACTCTTACAAGTTCCTTGGGGTCCAAATCAACAAAAAACTAGACTGATGACGGTCCATCTGCGGCTGCAGGCCGTGGAGCTCACCGCCAGTGTTTTAGTTTGACTGTTAAAAAGTGTTTAGACAATTAAAAGGTATTTATTTAGAAGCGGGCTGGCTGCTAGTTAGCTAACGCTAGCATGCTATTCCACCAAGTTTCCATGCTACATAAATAAGCCGGACAGAGTTGTCCCTCATCTGGCGATAGAAACCCTGATTTTCCCATAGACTGTATATAAGAAGGCTTTTCCCGTTCTGTTAGCTCAGAGCTCCACAGCCTAAGTCCACAGGTACAAATTAGTTTTGCACCAAATGTATCGTCAAGAGTGTTGTGAAAGTCGAGGTGCGCAGATTCGCCACTTTGTGATGCGAGAGAGCACATATGTGAAGTTGCAGTGACAGATTCGAGAGGTTGTAATCACTGAGTTGTGGTTGTGATGGAAAATTAACCAGAGTAAAAAAAAAAAGTATACGAGTAAATGTTGCATTATAAGTTTGCAGCTGTCGTGTTCATGTAAATATCAATCTACACATTTGTGAATATTTTTTCTGTAACTTCACATTCAGAATACAGGTGTGTGAACATTTTCTACAAGTGCAAATTTCAACTTACAAGTTCAGATTTTTTTTACAAGCTCTCATGTTTTTTTTCTTTGTATGACTTCAAATTCAGATCACATGTGTGTGAATATTTTTTACAAGTGCAAATTTATTTTTACAAGTGCAAATTAAATTTTTACAAGTGCAAATTTTAACATACAAGTTCAGATTTTTTGTTCTGCAAGTTCTCACATTGTATTCTACAAGCTCTCCCTTTTTGCACCATATTTACCTTCATAGGCCCTCCTCTCCTTAATACAGTGCAGTCGCCCTGTCCCATGTGCAGAAAAACACCCCCAAAGCATGATGCTACCACCCCCATGCTTCACAGTAGGGATGGTGTTCTTGGGATGGTACTCATCATTCTTCTTCCTCCAAACACAGTTAGTGGAATTATGACCAAAAAGTTCTATTTTGGTCTCATCTGACCACATGACTTTCTCCCATGACTCCTCTGGATCATCCAAATGGTCATTGGCAAACTTAAGACGGGCCTTGACATGTGCTGGTTTAAGCAGGGGAACCTTCCGTGCCATGCATGATTTCAAACCATGACGTCTTAGTGTATTACCAACAGTAACCTTGGAAACGGTGGTCCCAGCTCTTTTCAGGTCATTGACCAGCTCCTCCCGTGTAGTTCTGGGCTGATTTCTCACCTTTCTTAGGATCACTGAGACCCCACGAGGTGAGATCTTGCATGGAGCCCCAGTCCGAGGGAGATTGACAGTCATGTTTAGCTTCTTCCATTTTCTAATGATTGCTCCAACAGTGGACCTTTTTTCACCAAGCTGCTTGGCAATTTCCCCGTAGCCCTTTCCAGCCTTGTGGAGGTGTACAATTTTGTCTCTAGTGTCTTTGGACAGCTTTTTGGTCTTGGCCATGTTAGTAGTTGGATTCTTACTGATTGTATGGGGTGGACAGGTGTCTTTATGCAGCTAACGACCTCAAACAGGTACATCTAATTTAGGATAATAAATGGAGTGGAGGTGGACATTTTAAAAGGCAGACTAACAGGTCTTTGAGGGTCAGAATTCTAGCTGATAGACAGGTGTTCAAATACTTATTTGCAGCTGTATCATACAAATAAATAGTTAAAAAAATCATATATTGTGATTTCTGGATTTTTTTTTTTTTAGATTATGTCTCTCACAGTGGACATGCACCTACGATGACAATTTCAGACCCCTCCATGATTTCTAAGTGGGAGAACTTGCAAAATAGCAGGGTGTTAAAATACTTATTTTCCTCACTGTAGGTGCTCAGGTTGGAACTGGACAGTGTGGAGGCTGTGGCGGACAGGAGGACCAGGGAAAATCAAAGCCATCTTGGACACCCATTCTCACCCTCTCTTTTCAAATTAAATTTTAAATTATTTAGCAATGAAAAAGAAAAAAAAGCATATTGATAAAGAACCGAAGCAATAAGGAGTGTCGATAAGAGTAGTAGCATCAATAAAATCCTAACGATATATTGCAAAGCCCCTTGAGGCAAATTTTTAATTAAAAAAAAAAAAAAAAAAAAATGGATTTAGCTCGAGTTAAAGCTTTGTTTTTCTTGTTCTGCTGTATGTCTATTAGTGTGTAAGTTTATTGAGAGAAAGAAAAAGTCAAATTTCTTGTGTTCACATGCTTGGCCAATAAAACTGATTCTGATAGAACACAAAGTTGTAGCCATGACAGCAGACAATGCTTTAAATATGGATGTTGATGCAAAGAAGCTACAAATTCTAAAACGTGGATGCTTCACACACATATTCAACCAGGCAGCACAGAAGATCTATGCAATCACCACAAAGGTGGGCATTCCAAAATTATTCACCAATTCATTATACGACCAATTCTCTCCCCTTCTGTTCCTGTGTTATGGCATTGAATAATGGCCAGAAAAGTATTTTTGCCGAACATTATGATGTCACAGTGAAGTTGACCTTTTGGATTTAAAATGTCCTCACTTCATTTTTATCCTGTTAGACATTTGTGTGAAATGTGGTCATAATCACCATAGGAATTCATGAGTCATGGCCATATGGATGTTGCAGTGGGACGGACGTGAGGTCACAGTGAACGTGACCAAAATTTAATCAGTTCATCCTTGAGAGATGAATTACTCAGCTAGAGTCCCTCTGGCTCAGGAGTAGGGTATTAAGGAAACACTTATTTGTGATCTACAGTAGGGGGCTACACTAGTGAGTTTGGTCTCTAAAAACCTCTCCTTAATATGGACACAAAGTTCTGCTGCTTCGGCTTGGCCGACTATGCAAGTCGTTAGCCAACCCCCATTTTCACAAAATAAGCCACCTTTTAACCCAAAGCTTTCTAGGAAAAGTTTTAAATGTTTCCCAGAGGCCTTTGAGTGAGGCACACAGAGGTTATCGATGCCTGCAACTTCAGCCTGGGTCAGCTGTGTCTGGATGTGCCAAATAAAAGGAGTCCAAGTGGAGGAATGCAACTGCCGTGTTTCCTGGCTTCGGTTCAGATTGAGGAACTCTCAAAATATGAGCGAAGCATTGGCTCATGCAACGGTCTTGTTCATCGGCATTGCTCTCATCCAGGATTTGTTGTGTAAAGTATCTCAACTCGTATATGCACTTATGTGTGCATTAACTTAAAGGACGCATCAGTGATATTAAAACTAATTTCCTCTCAATTATTTTACAAAACTAATATGCACATCTTTGTTATTATAACATAAGAAATGAACGCATTAGCCTAGCAAGTAAATAACAAAAGTTACATAAAATGAACTTGGAGCTGCAACTAAATACTGTGAAATACTTAAGTTACACAGGCATAATAACGCTCTTACTGCATTAGGGCTTTGTTCAGAATAGCTGCCCATTTCTTTTGGGAACTTTAGCTTCATTTTACACACATTTGACTGAAACATGACTAGCGTGAAAAAGAAAAAGATAGCCTACTGTTTGAGACTTCAACATGAAATATGGGCCTGTAGTTGTACAGGCCTTCATTATGAAATGTTCTGATGGGTGTGGAATGAAAAGCAAAAAAGAGATAATTTCTCAGTTGCATATTTCTGAGATGCATAACATGAATGTTAAATATATTTTGGAGAGGCTTATCCAATTTTAGATGCAATAGTTTTCACTAATCTTAATATACCAAACATGTTGCATATTAGACTATTAAACTGTTATTACAAAAGGGTCAGACAAACCCTGAGAGTTGTTACAACAATGTCTTTAATTCCTGTTGCAGGTGTGAACTTCGAGCACAGTCTGGTTGACATGCTCTCACACAGCAGTCCTGCGAGTCTCTTACAGATTAATATTAAAATAGGCCTTGTCTAGTCACACTGGACCCGTGCTTAAGACGTGACTCATTCTGTATTTTGTCTGCATTAGTTTTGGTTCCAAGCTCTGTGGTCCACATGAGAGCTTGGTTTAGGATATTTCCTTGGTGAATGAAAACCACAGTCTGAAAATGAGGATGCCAAGAGGGGAACATATGCAAGCAGGGATGATGTAATCAGGGATGATGTATTAGTGAAAAGCAACATGGGAACGGGTTTTAAAAGAACAAAAACTCAAGAGATGAATCTTCAAATAAGCAACTATCACTTAGCTTTGCAAAGCATCAACTTCGCTCATATGGCAACTAATGACTTCCTTTCGATATGTATGCTGAGGTGGGTCCAGCTCTACTGAAGTCAGAAGTCTGTCTGAAGCAGCTGCAAACTAGCCAGCAGTACAGAGAGAATGAAAGACACTTCATAAATCACTGCTGGAATGCAGCCTCATTTCCTCCCCGACCCCACCTTCTCCACAGCGTCTTCCTCCAATTCCAGGAGCTTTCTCCACCAAGCAACTGAGACCTGGCCATCACAATCATGACACAATTTGCAGCTGCGAGTCTCAGCAGTTAAAGAAAAAAAAGATTTCCCTGCAACGTTTCTCAAATTTCAGTCATGCAGAGCAGGCATTACAAAGCAAAACAGACACTAATGAGGAGGCAGAATTAATGAAAGAGTAAGATCATACATGTTGGGGTCAGCCTGTTGATTCAGAGTTGATTAATGTCATTACTGCAACAACAACAAATTATTTCAATACGTTTCCATTACAGTTGTGAGAGGCTGGCTCAGTTGAGATTTTTTAACTTTAAAGTTATTCTTTTCTCCTATGTACTGTTCTTTTCTGCAAAGATTCACAACATTGTTTAACATGTTATGCCAAGTCAATATGATACACAAATATGCATAAGATACAGTAGGCCATGTTTTTTATCTTTATCACAAAATTTGATTTGATATTTTGTCTCGTGCCTAATTTGCATCACATCATCATTCAGTCTGCAGATGTGATGGAGCCCAATGTTCTAACAAATTGCAGAGAAAAGCAATGATCCATAGTGAAGTCTGAAAAGTCGGCTTTCTCTGTATGAATTTATAAATGTAAATATGTGAATTTCACAGCACACCAAACTGAATGCAAATGCTATTGCAATGGAAGCTAGTTTATTGTTAACTGGTTTTCAATAGCTACAAATAATGAGCCATAATGAAAAGTAAACACCATGTAAATATCACATTTAGTGAGATAAATAGCAGGTCTAAAGAAGCTTTTTATTCGTATTTTCTATATCCTATAATTTAAAGGATGAATGATACATTTGCATGATACTGAGAGGGACATACACCAATATGTGTCTACTGCCAGTCAAACATAACAAAGATGAACATAATGTCTTCAAAGGCGAGTAATCTTTTGTTCAGCGTGTGATATAATCGCTTCCTTTTCCTGTTATGCCAACAACTAGTCCAACAGTTTAGTAGAGCTTATAATCAGGGGTTTCACTGAACTTCACATACTCTCTTTCACGATTCTTATTCTCTCTACATGAGATCAGGTGGTACTTTTATATTATTAATGGTACATTTTGTTAGATTTATCCGGCTTCTGATTACATGGAAGACACGCTTGTGAAAAAGTCTTTCTTCCCTAGAGACAGTCAGTGCCACAGAAATCCACAGACGGACAAAGATGTTCTTAGAGAGCAGATTAAGGTGTTTCATCCCAGAGGAAATCATGACGAACCTGAGCAGCAACGTGCCGCTACCATGGAAACACCGATAAGCCCATAGATGCCATGACTTTGAGCATTAGAAAATACTTTAGTACTCATATAACATAGAGCAGCCATCCGTTGTCCATTACATTTTTTATTTATTTATTTTTTTTAGCTCAAATACACAAATTAGAATTTGCCAAAACAGAATTTACAACATATAAGTAAAATGTTTGAAAAATTATTTGTCATTTTTAAGGAAGTTTAAAGTGTACTTTTATTTTTCAACTTGTAAAAGAGTAGTGTCAGACTCATTATATTGATGTAGTGTTCATACAGCTTGGCCCATTAGTGAATTAAGTTATTTGGAAAGTCAAAGAGAAAAAAGTAATTGCTCCTGAATCAAACTGCCAATCACAAGATCACCCTGTAAGTAAAACAGGAATATTTGATCTAATTGCTATGTTATATATTTACAGGAGGCATGCAGAAGGTAAGGCAAGATGTAATCAAACACTGATCCTAGTAAAATACATTATTGTTTTAAATAAGTAGCCTAATGGATACTGTGGATATATTAAAATATTTTAGAAAAGCAATTGCAAAAAGTTATGGCTTATACAACATCTCTAATGCAGAGTGGGTATGTGTCAATTTAAGAAAATAAACCAATTTTGGATCCATATCAGCTCTGTCAATCTGTGACCCAAATGTAAACAAAAGTATAGTAACATAACATGAAACATGACATTTAGTGCCAAATATCTTGATAAATATGTATAACTATTTTGTATACGTAATAAAAAATAAATTATAAGTAGTCAAAACTACATGGTAAAAAGTTAAACCATCTAGGCATCCTTTTGAACAAAACATGCACATATGGATATTTTCACAGACTCCAACTATGCTATAGGCCATAATACTCCGACTAATCTATAAAGTTATTCCTTTCATCTTGTCATGTTGAGTATACACAAATGCTGCGAGGCGACAATGTAATTCAAGTGTACCTTAAGGCCTGGGGCTCTACAGGACAAGAGCCAGAGAGCTAGTAGAGGAAACACGGCAGTTGCAACACTTGAAAGAGCAGCAAAGAAACAAGAGCAGCAGAAACGGTTTTCTACAAGACAGAGAAGGGGCCAAACCTGTCAGTCGAGGGACTGCGAAGGGGCTCTGGAAAAGCTTGCCGGTGCTTGGGGGTACAGCGTGTTATCTGCAGCACCGCAGACCTTCCCTTTTGAAGTGATGCTGAGCCACCGACTGAGCCAGAGGCACTGAAGGTGGAAGGTGGGAGGCTAGAGAAGATGTAAAAAAAAAAAAAAAAAAAAAAAAAAATTGCAATTAAAAAGGTGAGAAAACTGTGGGTTAAAAAAATACACAGCAACAACAGAGGAATAAACAAAACATGCCCGTTAACTTTCATCTCGTTATGTAAAAAATTGCAACTTAGAGACCGCTTATGGCAAATTTCTTTGGAGCAGAGCTAAAACTTTGAGGTCACGTCATTGTTTTTCTCTATTTTCTAGGTTTTGTTTAGAGAGGCCATCTCTCCTTTTAGGGAGTAATGAAGAAAGCATATGGAGATCATGTGTTGGAGAAGGATTCGGCTGCATCGGGAGGGGATGTACAAGGGACACAATCAGATGGCAAAAGTGAGGAAAGTGAATTGACAGACTGTTCTGCCTGCTCCTTCTGTTCACTGCAACTCTCCCTCAAGGATTATCCTCTCTAATAGACTTAAAGGCACTTTAACTGAGCCGCCAGCTGCCTGCGTCCCCAATGGAAAGCCATACAGGTCAAGTCTGAGGGAGGATATCCTACCATGACAATGCAACACATTCCTATAGTGCCTTTACTTCTTTATCACACCAAAATAATCTAATATTGAACTTTGATCTAAGGAGGAAAACGGTCAGATGCAGTTTACAGAATAAAGACTATAAATCAACTTAAAAGTAGGTATAGTAGCAAAACTGTCTTTATATAGAGCCGGAGAAATCTGAACACAACACATTCATGCATTTTGGATGCATTCATGTCTACTTAAAGCGGTCAACTTGGGATCATGGGATGCATTTTCAAGCTACAGTAAGCGTGGCCCAACCTACTTCAATTTTGATAAAGAGTAAATAATGGGCCAGAGAACTGTGGTCTACATAACTTTAAACAGACAATTTCTAGGCAGTTTCTATGTTGGCTAACTGAACTACGAAAAACTAAAAGATTGTGTTGAAACCACAAGCAGAGTAAATAGAATGGGATTTAGACTTAATTGCCACAAATGGTTAGGTTGTTTTTGCACATTTATGGGAGAAAATATTTAAAACAGTGCTACCACACTTTAAATCATAATTTCAAAACTGTATGAAGGGCAGACTATGAAGAGTGTGCCAGCTGTGTGGCAAAGAAAAGGACAGAATAAAGTGACATTGGCTTTTAAGTTGATTAAACTGAATTTGGAAATGAATAATTAGCTCAGTGGTTCGCTGTCCTCCTACACACTTGCTGTTTTTCCATCAAGACCTCTAATCATGGACTAATTTAGAAAAATAACCTAGCTGACTGTATAGAAAACCAACATCAGCCAACATATCATTAGTGGCTTTGCCCTTCCTGACACTTATTGGGCTGATGAAATGCCAGCTAATTACTAATTTGTAGCTATTCAACATTTGACTTTACAGTGGCAGGTAGGGACACTATAATATTTGGATGAGTGATCAGGATTGTAAAAGCAAAGCGCTTTTGTTTTTTATGACGGCAATCACTGTTTGTTTTTCTTCCTCCTTCCATTTTAACCTGCATTTAACTTTAATCTGACCAACATTTCCATCTCTTCATTCAGTAGGTTGCTTCCTACAAACACATCTGCCACAGCTGTACGATTGTCCATCCACAAATTAATGCACTCATGTAGAAAAATCTCTGTAATTCTAGTGTTTATTAAAGTCACAATCATGTGTGTGATGCTAGAGGTGCAGCTATTGTTTTTCTGTAAAAGGAAAAAGCTTATTGAGCTGGAAAACCACAGATTAGTCGACTAATCAACTAAAGGCACATCGCTAAACAGAAGGATTAAATAATATATTTCCCAAAGTATTTGTTAAAAAAATATATATAGTCACTCATCAGAAAAGTCTAGTCGGATTTTTGAATCAACACCACCATGCCATGGAACCAGTTCAGAGAAATCCTGTGAGAATTTGTACTGGTTGCGCTGACAAAAATACAGGAGAAACAAAGAGGACTCCTTGTTTGATCAAGCAATATTTTGAATGTCCATTTCGCTAAACTTTAGCTCCACATCGCACCTATACAATCTGCATGAACAGCAGATGAATGAATGAAGAAGAGCACTCTAGTGTTCACATAATGTGGAAGCTACGCAAGACCTGCAGAAACACAATCACACATACAATCAACAGTTAAGCTGTAACAAAAAAAAAAAAAAAAAAACAGGTTTTTGGTGAACTTGTAAATGTTTGCTTGTAATAAGTCTGAAAGGGCCCTCTTGGACCGGCACGAGACAGTGGGAAACCTCTGACCAGGCGTGTAAAAGAAGCCTCCATTCACATAGACAGCCGTTTCCATGCCAACAGGACCTCTGTTGGGAGAGGCCCCCTTTCAAATGGTTTTCATCCTGCACCTCTGCTGCAGTCTCAGAGAAGGACTGGTAGGCATTTGAGAGGGAATGGGTTGTGGGTGGCAGTGAAGAGATGCAATTGTGTTATGGCAAGATAGAAAAGGTCTGAGCTGAAAGCCCCAGAGCCTCTGATAGGCTGGAGATGGATCTGTGTTGGGTGGAGAGCTACATGTCATATATATCCCTTTCACAGTGACATTGTGACGAGGTTAAAAACCCATGTTTGCCATCAGTCTTAACGCATTAGGGCTGCAACTACTGGGTATTTTAGACAATAGACATTAGAGATCAGAGATGTCATTAAATCATAACTATATCACAGCTTATTAGACCACTGATTAACTGAACAACCAATACATGAGTAGAACTGCTTGAGGCAACATTGGATTTACAGGCAATATAATCAATATTTTTTCAACAATGTATCAAATGACAATGTGAAAGGGGTCGCTCGTAGTAATGAACCTACAGAGAGACTTTATGGAGCTTTATAGTGAGTTTCAGATCATTATTTAGCTGTCTTGCCACACCGTTTTGGTTTTATCACAACGCTCTCTGCGGTTTGTTCTGCTGCCTGACAGACACAGTTAGTTAGCGACTAGCTGGTGAACACATTGGAGCATTTAGCAGCTAAGGAAGAGCCAGATATTTCCCTCAGGAGGCAGTAGAGACCAAACATAGCTAAAGGCAAATTGAATATCGGACCAACAGTCATCAGATGGCCAGAAACAGGACTCCGAATGAATGATAATGTTGCTCCGTAACTGCAGGATGTGTAAATAAACAACCATTTGCTGATCATTTGGCAGTATAAACTTAAAAAGGTGACTGTCAATGCTGTGTTCACAACCCGCTGCCCTCAAATGCCCCCAAAAAAAAGTAGGTTTATTGTAGGTTTAAAGTGAGGAGGTTGAATTGTCAGATTTGTCAATTCAGTTGATTTGAGGAGAGGTTTAGTTTTTCTATCTATAAAATGATTCTCAATTGAATTGACAGAAAATGTACTATATTTATATTGAATTCATGATTTAAGGAAAATAAAATCACACAGTATTATTATATACAATATTAATTACATATTCCTCATTACTATTGATTATTTAAAAAACTGGTTACTTATTTAATAGATTAATCAATGACTCGGAGATATGACTGTCAATTCAAAACAACAAATCTGAACCGTATTTACTGAGAGATGTGCAGGCAATAAGCAATGGCTCGATGGCCCGGGGCCAGTAAAAAAGTATGTCGGGCTAGTTGATTGGCCCGCACGGGCCAGTGAAAGCGGCTCTGTCTGCTGCATCAGCAAACGTCATACAGAGTGGCGCGAAGCGTGTGAATGTTACCATTTCACATTTTCACCTCAGGTGAGTTAGAATGTTAGGTAAAATGTCAAAGAACTAAGAAGCTAATGTGGGGCTAAGAGGGCCTTCCTAGTGTCATGGAAAACACAGAACACCTGGGTGGAGAAAGGCGATGATGGCATGAACGGTTTCGTTTGCGGCAATTTCCAACAAAAGTCGACGACCAGCCAAACCAGCAAAATGCCATGCAGCTTCAAACACAATTCATTTGGATACAAGCGTTGCATTTTGGAAGATAGACGGGATTCTGAACAGCGACGCCCGCGCTGCACACACTACACTCGTTACAGTAAGTAGCCTACAATAAAACCTCCATGATTAAAAAGTCCATACTTATCAATAACCACCTACCTGTTCTACAGGCATAAACATGTAGAAACCGATATTTCAGTCTGCTCTGTCTGCGCTGTCCACTCTTGTCCACCGCGCTGTGCAAACACAGCTCTACTCTGCAAATAGCGACTTTTTACAAACAAGCTAAAATGAAAGATGTCAGTTTGTAGTCTAACTGTTTATCTTAGTTTGCAACGGATCTTGAACTTTGGACAAAATCTTGTAAACTTAGCTGCTGTCTAAACGAACTATCCTCTCCGCTGGAGCGGTAAACCTATGGATGTATTATAAGACCAAAACAGATACATGTGGCTACTTAATATGCACGTGAATGACGACATCATCATGTCTGCGTTCTTCATTCTTGATGCTGTTGCTGGTTGTATTCTTTTGCAACAGCATTGTCTTATTTCAAATGAGGCATACAGGACAAATGCGTGGCCTGCTTATCGGTCCATTCCTCATTAAAGCTATGGTTTTCCACAACTTTTCGCTTCAGGCTCTTTGACAGTGACATTTTTACCTGACAACAGGCCTTTCTTCCTGCAAGCATTTTCCACCAATCAGGACGCTGCATACTACAACCATGTTTCAGTAATCAAAGACTTTAACCATCACTCCTTAGTGAACTGAACCTAATCTGATCATTTTCTAGTTAAGTAGCCTATCTAGTTATCATTACGGATTTTCCATGTTTTTGAGGAGTTTGCTTACACTAATACATGTAAAAAATATAGCATTAATTTAGTAAGAAAGTGAAATATCAAACAAGAATATGCGCATTAGGTATAAATACATTTTTTTTTCTTTATTTGCACAACATACAGTGGCAAGCTGGGTTATAACCATTTTCTGAAGCTTCATGGTAGGTGTGGCGTATTTTTTTTCCTGCTTTATTGTCCTTTGCCAATCACACCTATATTATTTCTTTCAGGGCCAGTAAAAATGTACAAGGGGCCAGCAAAACTCTGATCCACTGGCCCCGGGGTTTGTTTTTTTTTATGTTGAGCCCTGATGTGTCCAAAACCAATACAGCTGGAAGGTCTTATTACCTGTTCCTGTAGACGTGATGAGTGACAGGAAATTTGAACTGTTAAAAATGTGCTTGTTCTCAGACACAAAGCAGGTGTCTCTCCTAGGACAGGGTAAAGACTCTCCTCCATTCTCCTATCTGTGTTCACTAGACAGTTTAAGATGGTCTGCCACAGCATCATTTGAAACTGTTGACTTGTTATGTCCCAATCTGCGACTTCCTTTTGTCCCTGCCTACACTGTGTCACACAGCGTTCACAGTATAGCCCACATCAAAGCAATATGCCTGGGAGATTCCTCTGTGTTCATTAACCAACTCAGAGCTGCATAGCCCAGCACTGAATTATTAACGCACTCCTTGTGCCTCACAGATGCAGAGCAGAGGGCCACTCACAACTGCTGAACGCACCCACGCTCGGCTGTAGTTGCCTGTAAATCTCCAGTTAATCCTGAAAACTCAGTAAGAAAGCATATTAAGGAAGGACCGACCCAAAAAATACCATCATGTGATTGATTATAGAAGTACAGATGGAGAAATTGGGACGATGAACGCATGTAATAAAACAAACAATGAAAAACTAAATTTAAAGATATGGAATTTAATTATTTTAGCGAGCTTGAGAAGAGCTAACAATGAGTGCCGGATAAAGGCACCGCAGTGAAGAAATGAGAACTTTCAGGGAAATTATCACAGGGAAAATAATGTCTAATCGTGATTTTAAGTTACACAGAAAGCGATGTCAAATTAAAATTGGACAATATTAAAAACACCAACAACCTTTACTGTGACACTAACAACTTTACACAAAAGGTTTCAACCTCAAACCCAGATTTCTTTGATGTTACAATATCATAACCTTGCAGCTGCCTTTGTTTAATAGCTATTGAATGCTTGCTTTAAGCTTATTGACACTGTATTTAAAAGACAACACAAGAGACAGCAAGTTAACCAGTCCGTCATCAGTCTGTCATCACCCGCTTCGCTACTTGATCTGTGTGCTGCATTTCTAATGATAGCAAGTAGCTAGCTAACATGAGACAAAAACTAAAAAAATATGCTCCAAAAATCACACCCCATTTACCCTCGACCCTTTTATTTGATTGTCTGAACTCAAGTGTGAAATGTATGTTCTTTATGGTGCCCTCAAATACCACAATGCAATGCCTTAAATTTTATAGACGCGAAAATGACAGGTTTAGAGTCGCATAACAATCAGTGATGCCGCAAAATGATGATTGATAAGAATCCAAAATCTTAATTTACGTCTCACTACGGGCAAGTAACCTACTGAAGGTTTTTCTTAAGGAGTAGTGATTGCGTGAACAAAGAAGTGATTTTGGCTGCAGCCATCAGGAGTTCCTCTGAAGGAGGTAAGGAAGATAAAAGGCCTAAGGTGTGTGTTATAACATCCAAACATTTGACCTAGTTACAGCCTAACCTTTATTTTCACCCTCCTTGATGTTGTTGTATGCTGTTGCCCCAAAGTCCTACTTGGTGGGTTTCTTAGAGATTTTATTTACATGAGCTCTCCTGGAGATGGAAGATCCAGCTCTCTTCAAGGTGATTTGGACCTCCCCACAGAAAAGCCCTTTAATTTCCTCTTTCCTTGATCTCACTTTCTCTGAAGTGCCTCTGCCCACACACAAACACACAACGCTGACAGCAGGCTGGACTTTTGTAGAGTCTCTGCTAATCTTTTTGCTTCTCCTCTTCATGTTTTGTTTTCTTCTCCATTCCCCCGTTACACACACACACACACACCATTTTTATCTCTTCTACCATCCTCTTACAAGCTTCTGACCTCTCTCCTCTAGACCTGAACATCTGTCCACATAACCCCATGATTGTCTGAATTCATTAAATTGGATGGGGAAAATGGCACGTTTAACCAGACTCAAAAAACCCGTCCCACTTTCAGTCTCTCCTCTAAACTTACCACTTGAAAATCAAACTGCCTTTTTTACCACTGATTGTAGTCTCGCTCTCTCAAGCCTCCCTACCTGGATGAAATCCTCAAATTGATCTTGACCAATAGACCTAACTTATGTCTTCAATCCCTTCCCCTCTCTGGACTGTGGATGCTCATCAAACTAACCATCAATTCCCCCAATCCAGCGGATGTCATGAATCACGCATTATCCAACTGTCCCTTTCACTACACAGTGGTTTGGGTCCCAAAAGGCCTGGAGGACTGCCCATTACAATCAGACTGCACTCATCGCGTTACTAAAGCAATCCACTTCAACACAGATGCTCCTCTCTTCAGTCCTTATCCTCCTGGTCTTTTCCATTTCCTCCAAGACCATCAGCCAGATGGTCCTTGCCATCCTTGTTGACTTGGGGGTAATCCCAATGTATGGCAAGAGATTGAAACATCTACACTGCCACTGCCTCTTCTGACCCTGATGAAGACAACCTTTATGTCAAAACGGTCGTTGCTGCACCTTGTTTTAAAAAGCTCCCACTATAACCGTGTGCTACAGATTTCATCATTCCAGAGAGTAGAGTTAACAATGATGAGGGATGCAGTACAAAGCAAACTGGGTATTACAAATCAAGAGCAAACAGTCAACACACATAACCTTTTACATGCGGTTGCAGTTTCCCCAACAATCTAAGATTACATTTGTTTCATAACTGGGTTAACATTCAGAAGGGTTATGTGGTTGCCTACAGGAAACATCTCATCAGCCCAGCGCCACAAAATAAGTTTAATAAACAGTGTTTATAAGCTATTATTTGTCTCACTGCAGCATGTAGGTAACACATGCTGCAGTGTGCTGCATGTGCTTTGATTGTTTATTTTCTGGGCTTTTTTTTATATTTGATAGGACAGCTAGGTGAGAAAGGGGAGAGAGGGGGAAGACATGCAGGAAATTGTCACAGGTCGGATTCGAACCCTGGACCTCTGCATCAAGGCATAAACCTCTCAGTATATGGGTGCCTGCTCTACCACTGAGCCAACCCGGCCACATGATTTGATTGTTTTTAATTATACAAAGTTCAGTATGGAGCTACCAAGACCAGTCATGTCTCCAGGAATGTATGCCACCTGAAACACTTCCCCTCTATTGATATCCTTAATAACCCATCTCACTCATACCCCCCTTCATGTTTTGTAAACACGAGCTTTAAAGCCAGGATATCTCTCTGTCCATATGAGAATGGTTTTAGAAAGGCCCCGGGGTCAGTTACACAGCAACAGTCGGGAGTGTGGGAATGTGAAGCTTTCTGCAAACAAAGTCTAGGATACCCTCATCTCTCACTCTCCAAGGCCTTGCAGCAACAATCACAGCCAGAAAAATGGTATTTCATCACACTGATCTATGTGAGCTGAAACAATGCCATTGTTGTCTCAATATTGTCAGCCTATTTTTGTACATGCATTCTCTTATCCTCACTTCTTTACATTGTGTGTCCCACACAACATCATACGTTGACCTGAAGGGTTCTATACTTGCTCATACACTTTCAAAAGGGACACATAGTGGGCATTTTGACTCATTGTGGTTAATAAAAAGAACTGTAGCTGCCTGGTTTGTAAATAACAGTCTTTCCCATTCATAACACTAGGATGCAAAATTATCAGTTACTGGACCGTGACCAGACCAACAGTAATGAGACTGTACATGCCATGAGAACACAACACAAGTGATACAAATATTAATCTTTGACATCAAATCAACAGATTGGTTTCCCAAGTTTACCCTAAATTCACGGATTCTTCACGCCACCACATAAATTCCTAAAGTTGTGGTCATTTAACAACCCTACTGACGCACAGTCTTGTTATGTAGGTTTAAATACATTAATGCTTTATCAAGCCAAAAGGTGAAACTGAACCGGATGAATTCCAGAAAAAAAAAGAAAAAAAAAACTCCACAAAAGCGGTTCTTCTATGTTGGCTTTAAATCAAATAAACAGACTTATTTCTGGTGACTGTGACTAACATGTTGTCCTCAACAGATCTCTTCTACAATCTCTTGGAAAGGAAATACATACATATATGGCACATTACAGACAAAGTTAGTCTATATTTATATATACTCATTTGACACCCAGCAATAACGATAGTAAGTTCTTTTTTATAAGCATCTAATAAGGAAAAGCCTTGTTGGAGTAGTTGTAGATCAAATTTGACAAGTAAACAGTTAAGTATCTATTGAGTCTATTGACTGAGCGTTAGGCTCTGTGCATCACATGGACCTTGTGCAAAAAGAAAAGTTCCGTTGCAGTTGAACTTTTGCAATCTGTGTTATAAATGGTACTTCAATTTCTCGCCCCAATGATTTTGTGTCAAGACATGACTCTCATCTGACTTTGTCCTTAAAGACACTGCCCCAAATACTAAAGACAACTGACAGAAAAAAAGCCTCATGTATTACTTTTTTCTTTCCTTCTTTTCTTATCACAGCTTTGTGACACTCTCCAATTCAAAAGTTAAAAGACTAATGTAAAGACAACAGTGCTTTCAACTCCTACTTAGTGTAATAAAACACTACAGATTTGTGTGGAGTGTTCCCTGTATGTTCGTTGTTTGTTATCATAGACAACACACACATGAATCGGTTGACTTTTTGTAGTCTAGCCAAATTAAAGTTTAGTCCTTGATGTAGGACACTGGTTTTCAGTCTTGACTTCAGAGACAGATGCTTCTTATTCTAGCCATGTCATCAAGGACGGGCTCAGACCTGAGAGGTCAAGTGAAGGCAGTGAACTAGCAGGGAGGGTGGAGAAGCAGTATTCTCCCGGAGAGGAAATAAGAGCCACCAGTCTACAACGTCTTTCTCAGTGACACAGTGCAGTAGGTTAAACCGGTGTTGGCGGTGTCAGTGGGTTTTATTTGACCTGACTTCACAACACTCCTCCTGACCTTGGTTTAACATGGGTTGGACACCACTTTAGTCAACCGTCTTTTCTATTAGGGAAGGAAATGTATTTCAATATTAGGGATGTTGAAGTTATAACTTAACTAACTTGACCAGACTATGAAAAACAGCACAAGCAAGAGATACCATATGCTTAAATAAGGGAGAAACAGGGTGTGAAGAGAAATTAAACTGAAAATTGATTTGGTACTTAATGTATGTAATGGGATTCTGTGCAATTCTGATGTTTAGTAGTAATGTGTTATGAACAGTTCCAGAATTAAGTTTGTGTGAAAACATGCCCACAGATTTCACTAACTCAAACTTTAGACATGAAGGGATGGGGTCAAATTCAGGTTGATAGTGACACCCTAGCACTATCCCGGTTATGTGTAGCACATGTAAACATCAAATCCTGGTATCCGAAACCTTGATAAAACCTTGTCCCTCTTTTGAAAAACCTAAATTGGCTACCTGGATGACTCCAATAATGTAGATCCTGCAGCATGGAAACACCTTATCCAAATTCCTCATTATTCTTTGTCATGTGTGCAGGTGCGTCTTTGACTAAAGTTAGTCAACAAAACAAAAAATGATAATTATGTAATGATGGTCTACATGTTGGAAGTACAAGTCTGACACCAGCAGAGGACAAATTGTGTTGTCGTTCTGGTCTTCCATTACAGAAGATTATATGAAGACCAGAGTGGTAAATGCAGCAAAAAATCAAACTGGGTTCATCCTCAACAGTTGAGTAGGGTTGTGCCAATGGTTGGCCAACATCACTATGGAGAGCCACCATCGTGATGCCACGGCCCCCCACCCTGTCAGACACACGCTAATCCTAGTCACGGGCGCTGGACGGGAAATTGACAAGTGCGTCGGTCTTAAACTAGCAAAGACACTTGCATCGGGCTTTGCGCTGTGCTGCGCAGGGTGCAAGATAGGGCCCCTTAAGTGGAAGCTACTTTTTTCCCCCTTACGTGCAACCTATTTGTGAAAAAGACCATCGCTTTGAGCAGACTGGATTGGCTGTAGCGATACATTCTCTCTCTCTCTCTCTGTCAGCTGTAGCTCTGCCTGTTAGTAACGATGGACACAGCGGTCTCGAGCGAGAGAAAAAAGCG
The DNA here is from genome assembly GCF_008315115.2 of Sander lucioperca. Taxonomy (NCBI): domain Eukaryota; kingdom Metazoa; phylum Chordata; class Actinopteri; order Perciformes; family Percidae; genus Sander; species Sander lucioperca. The sequence continues at coordinate 34,817,094 of NC_050176.1, forward strand.
TTAACGTGGAACGCTATCACACTTTCCTTTCTCCCCTCATTGGACTAAGTTTGTCGACACTACTGTGTGCATGCATCAATAAGTAAGTCTGATGTCCTGTAGGTACGGGACGATGTTATACAGGATTTATGAATGTACGTTAGCAACAGTAGGCTAATTCACGAGAGTCTATTTTATGTGTGAGCTAATATTGCGCATCTGTTCATGTGCGCTGCAAGAGTTATGTTTCGGTTTATTGAATGCGTTATTCAGTGCAAACATAACCGAGAATGTCGTTTAATCTCAGTAACGATGGTATATTAGGTTATTACTGTCGCTCTGTTGAAGGCAAACGTCCCACTGTACTGTAGTTACGCAGATCACGGACATCTGATTGACTTTACTGCACCGTAGTTACATGAAAATAGGTCAAGTTGTAAAAAACTGCCCCTACCAGCAGGGCAGCATAGTCATGTAATACTGTCTATTTACAGAGGGCATTTAAATGTATGTCTGATCGTTTCTATGTTAACTGTTAGCCCATAGTAGTAGAAAAAATATTTATGTAAAGAGATATAGTAAAATAAAGTGCTTAACCCCATGACGATATCATCGTCCATCGCCATGTTATACCGTAAACATCGTCAACTGCCAATTTAGGGGACATCGCCCAACCCTACAGTTGAGGTAGCTAAATCCGTACAGAAATTACAGATTTTACCACCCGTTTAAATAAACAAACATTGACTTAATATTAGAAGCACTTGTAACTATAACACTAGCAATTTAACAGCTAAACAAATTACTGATTCCAAAAAGGACAATAAAGTTAAATCACAAAATCTCTCACACCATTTCAACAAAACTGGATATCATAAACTTCATAAGTTAGGATGTCTTTGTTGTAGACTGATTTAGTTCTGCTAGGTGTACTGAACAAAGTGACAACTGAGTATAGATAAGGGACAGACTGTTGGACCTTTCAAACAATCCACCGTTACTTTAACAGCTGCCTTCTTAAAGAGTAAAACTTGCTCCTGTGCATTGCGAAACCAGAGAAGTCCACCATGTTTTCCAAAAGGTTAGCACCCCAAATCTCTAAACCAGAGGTTCTTCATCTTTTTTCAGCCAAGGACCCCTTATGAGATAGAGAATATACTGGGAACCTCCTTATAATGTCCCTTGGAATAATTTGAGGTAGCCTATTCTTACACTTCTATAGTCTTAGTTATGTGAAAGAACAACACAAAAGAAATATATTAGAAAAATATTAGACAAACATCAAATATAATTTTTTTATATCATGGTAAATTAAAATGATTATGGTAATTTTTAATGAATCTGAAAACTTCTAACAAACCCCTGGGGGGCCCCTACCCTACCCCCCCCCCTTGAGAACCCCTGGTCTAAACAACCTACCAACTGTTGTCTTTGTCCCGTGAATGTCTGTCATCCGTGTGCCCCTATGAACATCTGGATTCAGCTAACGTTATACAAGTGAAGCACTAGTTAACTTCGCATGGGGTCGGTGAGCATTTGGCGAACAGACTATCAGAGAAAGATCCATCATTCAGTTCCTAAAGTGCACCTACACCTTTATTTGGGACACTATGGCCAAGCTAAACGAAACTCACTTATCATGTTTGTGCTCATCACATAGCTAATTAAAGTGTTGCATGCGGGTTGAACTCCACGCACTTTGCAGCTTCTGACTCAAGTTTGTGCAGCTTGTTTAAAAGGCAAAGTTTTAGTGACGGGGTTAGCCAATACAGGTACCAAACTCAATCTGTGTGTTTTGATTAATGGTGGAAACATTACGACACAATACGTCCAGCCACCGCAAGCTGAATCTGACACCTGTAACTTCTTCCAAATCACTAACAAGCTCCACATCAACAGAAGTGCGTTAAGATGGCTAGCGTTAGCAATGCTAACTCAGCTAGCGAACGAGCTATTCGTTAGCTGGCTGATGCTAGGCCCACTTTCACTGGTCCATTACTACAATATTCCCCAGTTGTGATCTTGCACATTGTGATTTTTTAATTGTTTTACCTCAGAAATGTGGAGATGAAAAAAGACAGCAGGCCTCTCCGGTGATTCCTTCTGGTCGTAGATATCCTTTGGAGCTTGATGAAGCTAACACCACAGGCTCCGATGTTCGTTTCTTGGTTTCCCACCAGCAGCAAGTCAAGTGTTTGCACCTAACCAACAGAAGCTAGCAGGTTAGCTAGAGGAGCTAACTAGCCTCTACAAGGCAATCTACAAGCCAAGTTCGTGTTACATTAGCTGGCTAGTAAAACACTGCTAACGTTAGCTGCTCTGTCAAATTGACGCGTGTATTGGTCGACCCTTTGACTCTGTTCTTTCACTGGGCGACATGTGAAGGCGTGCGACCATTACAAGAGGGAGAACACATCCACTGAGAGCAAACAGCGTGTCAGTTGTGAGTGAGTTGCCGTTCACAGACTCTTCAACAACCGCGGTTTGTTCGTCTCCTGACTCTCCACCGACTGGAGAGAATGGCTGTCGCAACATGATGATGGCACGTTTTTGTTTGGTCTTGGGCGCTCGAATATGATGTAATAATATACTCCCTGGATGACGTCCAAAAAGTATTAATATGTGGGTATATTTAAATATGATATAACTAATATAATAATAATAACATGAACATTTTAATAATTTACATGTAATTAATTTAATTTATATTTTATTTATTTATTATTTTGCTTATAATGTTGAAAATTTCATAGTCTATAGGCTACATTCTCATAAAAAATTTCATTTTACGAGAAGTAGGCTACAATAACATCAATATCAATAAAACATGGAATAAAAAACATTAGTGATGGTAACATGTTAAGTCTTATTTTTTAAATGTCTTTCTCAAGCCTTATTGGCTATGCAATATTTATATGATAATGAAAATTTTTTATTCCAGGTATTATCTTCAATGAATTGATTCCAAAATAATTTCCAAGATGCTTCGAAGTGATCTCTATTTGGCTGTGAAATGTATTGTAAATATGCTAATTATTGCATTTTAATCAATGTTATCTAGACCACTGATTTAAATTGGTTGTGGTTTACATTATTAATGATATGTCTTTTTATTAAATAAGATAGACCATATGCAATATTACAAGACTTTTTGAATTGCTGAAACAGTTGCAAATTATTCACAAATGTTTTTCTTTTCTGAAATTACACCCATATTTACTATTTTCCTGTAAGACTTCACATTTTCCTTCTTATTTTTTAATTACATAAAAACAAAAGGAGTATCTTCTAAATAAAATTAAAGATCTGCCTTTATGTGTTTTATTCTTTACTATTATTGCCATTTTTATTTCTAGTCTATTTTAGTATACACCATTTAGGCTTTGATCATACCTTCCATTCACTGTTTTAAAACATTATTGTTATGATAAAAATATAAATGTTAATATATTTTGAGGGGAGAGACTCCAAATCCAAATTTGCATGGTGTGTCAGAAATCATGCAGAAAACCTAAACCTAGTTCTTTCCAGCATGTTGAGCCTCATTTATTCATAGGCAAAAATAAGCAAGTTAGTGTGAGTGCTGCTGCTGCTGCTACTGCTGCTGCTCAATGCTCTGCTGTGCCAACCATGGTACGCTTTGGCTCATGGTCATTTTTATGCCCTGTATCTGGATCCTCCAGGGAGAGTGTGAAACCCTGAGATATCACTAAGCACCAAACATGTGATCCTGAGGAGTGTGGAATTTAGAGTGGCATCTGGTCAATGAAAACTGAAAAGAAGACCCTTGAAACAAAGACCGACTGTAAATATCCTCACTTTGCGTGCTTTTATGGAAATGGCTCCCGTAAGTGGACTCCTCACAAAAATCTGAACTCTAGGCCTGAGTTTTTCACTGTGTTCTCGTTCAGGCTGTTTTGGTCGTTTTGTTAGTGACACTAAACATTAAAATATACTGAATAATCCTCAATGTTGTATGTGTTTATGTCAGGATTTTAGAAATATTGAGATTGTATCTCAATATTTCTATTCTTTTTATCTATCCTTTAAAATAAAGTAATGTCAAGAGTGATTTTCCTTTTCTGATTGTTTCATTGGAAGAATTTTTAGTGTCCCAAATAATATTCAGTATCTCCCAAAAACAAAAAACTATATATTAATATACATTATTTGGTGACCCCTCAATTTTTTCTTGAGACCCCTTGAGGGGTCCTGATCCCCAGGCTGGGAACCAGTGGTCTAAAATCTGTTTTCTAATAGCTTTCTCCAAAAAGAATAACATAAGGGAAAATAGTTGAATTGTTATTATTCAATTGTTATAATTACTTATTATTTTATTATTTACTTTTTTAGTGTATGTCCAAGTCTAAAAGAAAGTTGGTCTCACAATTTCAAAGTCCCATAATGTGTGACTTGAAATCATAAAATTTAAAATCTATGCTTCGGATCCCCAAATTTCCTGGAAAAAAAGTACAGAGGACATGACCTCAGCTACAGCCCTGGTTGATGTGTCTGATCAAAAGTTGTTTCAACAGTGCAAGAAGCAGTCTTTTATAAGAGGGAGTTGAAAGTTTTATGCACTTTAAATTGCTCATTACGACTCTACAAAGGACCAAACTTGAAGCTATTGTGAAGTAAGTCTCCTATAATGACACAAACACACACTCTCTCACAAACACATTCCCTGGTGTACTCTGGTGTGTTTTCCACTCAAAGATTGCCCAAGAATGACTGAATGTGATGATTGCGACAGACGGACGATGCTCTGTAACATCACAGCTCTTGAAGGCAAACAAACATGGCTGTGAAATGGAGCTGATAGAGTGTGACCGGCAGCAACAGTGCCTGCTGGGTAGACAGTGATTCAGTCTACACAAGGTAAATTTAGAGAGACGGGTCACTGGAAATATGAATGTTATGAAGGTGTCCTGTAGGGGATTACATCACATTTCTGTTCACTGTGACACTGTGATCAAAATGATCAACATACCCGTTGATCAAAAATAACCGAATTGCGGTTTTATTTGCATGTAAACCACTTCAGCCAGGATCAGGCACAGTGTGAACAAAGCTGTTTGAAAGTCACTCTGCCTGTGCACTTAATGCCCCCCCCCCATTAATGTTTGTACCAAAGGTCTTAGCAGTCCATCCAACACCTGTCGAGACATTTCACTCAAACCACAAATGTCAACCTCACAGTGATGCTACAGAGGATCACCAAAGTCAGCAGGAATCATCAACTGGGAACCATGAATGTCTGTACAAAATGTCACGCAATCCATTCAATAACTGTTGAGATATTTCAAAAACAAAGTGGTGGACTGGCCAACATTTCCATCCCTAAAGCCACACTACCATCATGATTTTATCCAGAGATTTTATCTATTGAAATTTTATTCAAAGCTGAAATATTTACAAAAAGCATTCCTTGAAAATAATATCTTTGGTATTTCGTATTCTCATATTTATAGTGCAATATACTGCAAAATACTGACTGACACGTTTAGAAAGCACTCACATTTAGATCAGTGTCATGACTGAACAGCATCTGTAAACATAAAGTATTCAGTCAGAGAGTTTTTTTTCTACTGTATGGTGACATAAAAAATGTTAATTAGTAGCAGCTTTTAGAAAGCTGTTTCTGCAACGGGTATTTATCAAAAGACTCATAAATCGGGTGAAACTGATTTCACATACATAATAAAAACAACTTCTCTTTAAGTCCTAACCAGCTCTACACAGGCATGAAAAGGAGTGGCCTTCTCTGTCATGCATGCCTGCAATCTTCAACAGGATATTTCACCATTAAAACCTGCAGCTGGAGGGAGTGACACAGTGTAATACAACAAAGAGGCTTTGAGCTGAAGAGAAGTAACTATGAGCAGTCATATCTGTGAGGGTTGGAGAAAAGCATCAGCCTAATGCGCTTTAAGTTGACCGCATACTCTTTAGCAGTATGAATCTGCAGAAAATGGAATGGTTGGTAGCTACAGCACAATGTTATCTAGGTTTAACAGGAATACTCTTCACTCTGAATGATAAATTTCGACAGAACATACAATCATACAATCAAAACAGGCAAAGCGTGACAGAAACAATACATGTCTTTAAAGAGTTGGGATGTTGTTTCATGGCAGTCAAATTAGTCCCTGTTGCTGGATTATTGTAGAAAGGTCAGAACGTCCAAAGGGACATCAATGCATCGTTGACTGTGTGTCCTTGCGTGCCGGGAGAGCGTCCATTGTTGCAGAAATCCTGGGAGAGAGAGGTGAACTGTCAGAGTCAGAGAGACAGAGGTCATTTCTCTATAATCGAGCCAGGAGTGGTGACAGAGTTCACAGTTCACATCCATTTTATTTAGTCCTCCCATATAGTGTTAGAGTTTTGTAGTACAGTGCTGTTTTGTTCATTTTCTTAAATTTGGTTTGGAAGTAGGTTTACTATGGTTCAACTCCTGTAATTGGCTGGTTTCAAAACTTGAACTTAGAGGCAGCTTCAACAACATGTTATATGCTTCCTTTCTTTCTTTAATTTGTTCCACTATTGTGCCTAACTTACTGTGGAATTTCACAGGTCTGACAAACAGGGCAAAGCTGCTGCAGTGTGCAACCACAGCAGCTGTACCACATTTACTTTTGTTTGGAGATCTCTTGTGTAACCCTATGTGTACAGAGTGCCTCCACACTGAATGAAAGTTCCATCTAACCCTTGCACAGCTTTAGAAATAAAATCCTGGGAAAAAGCTGTGTGTAAATGATGTTGGTCAACAGTTTGTGAAGTGGACCTTGTCCTTGCCTATCCAGCCCTTCCAGTAAGGAGACTATCCCGGGGTTAAGTTGAGCCACACTTCCATGCATGCCTGGTGTAATCACTAGCAGGTGTTAGGAGAGATTGTGCTTTCAAAGAGTAACATGTGTAATGACGGAAGGGTCACAGTTCATCAGTCATAGCTATACTGAAACCAGCTGGTACATCACAACAAACACAGGCTGGCAGGAAAAGGCTAACTGTTATATAGCCCAAGTCGACTGTTGATCTGTACCGTGTTAGCATTATTGTGTAGATAGATATTTACATTATTGTTTTGAGTGTATTCATAATAAGATTCATTAGATAATATAATAAGTTCATTAGAAGTAGGTTATGTTCACACCTGCAGGAATGGTGCTTAATAAATAATTGCTCATGTTGTGACACACTGCTAGTGGCTGTTACACAGTGACTGTTATGATTTTGTCATCAACATTACCAAATGAACTTTCAAGGTTCACAGACGAGCAGGAGAGAAAATATTAACAAAGAGTAAAGCTAATGTATACTCACGCACTATATCTTATGCATTTATATTTGTTTTTATATCTAAAAACAACATTTTAGAGTTGAGTCATTAAAGACTTCATATATTTCCAGGCATATTATGGCTAAAAGTTATATGTTTTTGATCATGAGGGATGAGTGACACGAAACTGAATAAAATCTGTGTTCATGAACAGTCAAACTTTTAATAAGTGTAGCTTAGCATGCTCACCACAAATAGATTCATGCGAGTTTAGAGTCCTCTGCAGGTTTACCTAGAACAAACAAACACATAAGATTACTCATATATTTACTAAAGCCTCAATCTAAGCAATATACAGTGTTTGCAAAAATGACTTAAAAACAAGTTTTAACAATTAGAGCAACAGGGACCTCTGCTGGATAAACTCCCCCAACTAATCTTACTGCTACGGTTAAATATACTATAAATATACATAAGTACCATAAATAAAAGTGTTCATTATGCAGAAAGGCCCATTTCAGAATAATGTATATTATATTATTGTATTATAATTATTGATGCATTAATGTATACATCACTTTAATGTGGCACTGTTTGCTAGTAAAGGTGGAGCTAATTTCAATTGCTTTATATACAGCTGGGTAGCTCATGAATTTACCCCAGGAGGATCAGTTAAGTCTTATCTTAATCTATAATAATAGATCATAATTTATTTGTTGAGTATATTTTGTGTTATTAATCTGATTCTGTAAATTAACAAAGGTTGTCAGATAAATACAGTGGAGTAAATAGTGCAATATTTGCCTCTGAATTGTACTAGAGTAGAAGTAGCATAAAAAGGGAAATACTCAGGTAAAGTAAAGTACTTCAAAATTATAGTTAAGTACAGAACTTGAGTAAATGTACTAAGTAACTTTCCACCACTGAAGAAAATAAAATACATTTATCTTAGGTATATATATATATATATATATATATATATATAGGTATATGTTTTATATGCGACAGTTCTATTTACCTACCATCCTTTTTCATCCATTGGCCCAACTCTTCCATTTCTAGCTCCAGCACAGAGGGCACATCTTCTTCAAACATGGGCCTGGAAGATACAAAGTGTTCAGAAAATCAAATAAGACACAAAAAGCAGGTCAGAAAACTAACTTTGAACTTTCTGGTGCTAGTACCAACCACTACTGACAGAGTTCCATGACAGTTATACAGTTGAATTGACATTGTTACATCCGCTCCGCAATTTTGTCAGATCTGTGACCAAGCAAATAGAAACAGACATCTTTTATCTACTCCCCAGATGCCCTTGTTTAATCATTATTTGTAGATACCCTTTTAAGTAAATCTGTTGTTTGTGATTGTTGATTAGTTATTTGTTAGTTACTGAAGTTAGTTAGTTTTTCTGCAATCAGTTACCTAGCCGTTAGCTGCCTGAGGCTAATATGTTGCTAAAACAACACTGTTAGGATAACTGTTTATGTGTTTTACTCTTTTAACTTTTATTTTTGTGGACTATATGGAGGCATACATGTTTACTATATTATTCATTGATCTCATTAAATTTATTGTGTTTTGTCCAATACTCTTTTCACAGCTTCATAATTGCTTCCAGTAGAGACTTCAAAGGCCACCTCCTATTGATATAGACATTATTAGATTAGATATTAAAAGTTCTAAGTAGCAATGAAGAAAGATATGTAACTACAAGATGACTTGTGTTACCTCTATGTTACTTTAAAATAACTCTTGCGCTCGTACGCACATGGAACCCAAACCTCTTTTGCACATAAAGGTCATGTTTTTCAAACATACATAAATACATACATAAACTCAATAACACATTGAGAGTAATCACTTCCTAAGCATTTGACATTAAGTTACTGACAATCTCTTTCAAATTCAGCATTTTACACGGTTGACAACAGTCCTTCAAATTAGCATCTATAGTAAAAGAAAAAGTGAACTTCTCAATACTTACATTGGCACCTTCTCTGTACTTGACCCATCCAAATATGGATCCTTTTTTCCCAGCTCTATGAGAAAAGAACATGGCTCAGTCCTCTTTATTATGACAAAATGGCAAATCACATTACAGTATTTGAACACTATATATTAAACTTAAAAGATCGCTAAATAAGTTATTTAGTAGTTATATTAATAAACATTGGTACGTAGCTGAGGTATTTTTTAACAATATCAACCGTCAGTCCCTTAACCCTCATGGTATCCAGCCATACAGAGAATTTTAGTATTAATTGTCACTTTCATTTGTTACACTTTATGACACTAGCAGAAAATTTGACGTTGACGACATTCACCCCTATTGAAAATATCAGCAAATAAAACTTAAACCATCTGCATTGGCCACCAGTGGTAAGTGGGAAAATATGGTTTTTTTTTCTTCTTTTTTTTTTTCCTTGTGATTTGGGTGAACTGGCCATTTAAAGTGTTTCCTCCTGTGATGGACATACCTTGATCTCTCACTTTTTGGTTACATCTGCAATGGATGAAAATACCACAAACTATCATGCTGATGATTAGGACCACCAGAACCACAGGGATCAGGATGCTGATGGAACTCAAATCCTCCTCTGGTACCTCAGTCGTATCCTTAAATCCTTGGTCATTTGTTGTTTCTAAAGATCCCGTAGAAGAAGGCAACTGTCAGTCTTTGGATTGGTTACTTATGTAATAATAATAATAATAATAATAATATTAATAATAATAATAATAATAATAATAATAATAATAATAATAATAATAATAATAATAATAATAAGAAGAAGAAGAATAGAAGAAGAAGAAGAAGAAGAAAATTAAAAATTTTTGTCCTGCTGCATTTTTTTAATTTTTTTTATCGAATGATTAATACGAGTAGTAAATTATTTTTATGTGGTGCAGTAGCTCAGTCCATGGTGACTTGGCTTGAATGTTCAAGTCTCGGCTTGGAAGTTCAAGTCTCCGTATGGTAGCTTGAGAGGTGCCAGTTCACGTCCTGGGCACTGCCGAGGTGCCCTTGAGCAAGGCACTGAACCCCAAAACTGCCCCAGGGGTGCCATAGTATGCATGAGCCCTCTGAAATGCATGTGTGTAGTGTGTGTAAGGAGGGATATTCGAAGAGATACATTTCGACTGCCCTATGTAAAACTGTCTTGTGTTGATTGACAAATTGAGCAATTTAATATGAATTATCTTTACATTTACAGTAATCTTAGACAGACATCTGCACTGTGCTGGTATATTAGGTCCGACATACCAACAACAGGGAGGGAGCGGCTCTGTCCTGAGCCATCTTCTATGGTATTTTCAATTGGAAATAGTAGAATGATACTTCTGAAACATGTCAATGAGTAACTACTAACTAAATTGCTTTTCCTTCTCTGATATGGCGCTAAGAGGTGGCATAAAATGTATGCACTGTGTCTGGGAGTGTGACAAAATTAAAACATTCTGGAGGGAGGTGATCAATAAAACTGTTGTTCATGTTCATCTTGTCTGTGAACATTCCACTTGACCCTAAGATGATATAGCTACACCTGTATCCAACAAATCTAAATCTAAAACCCCAAGAATATACATGTATTGATTTTGCTATACTACAGGAAAAAAGGACTATAGCTCTCACCTGGAAAAAATGGAGGCACCTACAATCGGTGCTTGGATCAAGAATATGGTGCAATGCATGTCCATGGAGAGATTAACATTTATTATACGGATAATATAAACAGACCTACTATTATTACTATGTGTCGGTGGGGTCTGCAGCAGTCCGTGTTTGCTTCCGTTTCGGTGTATATTCAAGCCATTACTGTCCTCTTCTTTAAGGGAGCAGTCCGGTGCTGAAGTGGCATTAGAAACAGTTGGGAGTGTTTCTACAAACAGAGAGAGAGGCACATCATCATGACGACAGCATTGAGTAATGAGTAATTGTCATGAGTTTTATGTGACGTATCAATTATACATGGCCAAAAGTATATGGACACATGAGCGTTATGTGATTGTAGAACATCTCATTTCAAAACCATGGGCATTACAGTAATATGCTGCTAGAACCCCCTAACCCACCACCATTCAGCCCACTGACTATAGCACATTCGACCTGTGATAGCCCCCACAAGGCAAAAAAAGAACAAAGACTTTATATTCTACAACTAAAAATGTTCTCATGGTGGGTATTTTACATGTTTAGAGGTGATATGCTTAAATGAGACGACTTTTAGGCCAACAAAGAAAGAAAGAAATGACCCTTGGGGCCAGGTGTCAGTGCTTATACGATACATTACATTACATTGTTTTGTTTTTGTTCATTTAACAAAAGCACATCAGTGTCATGGCCATGTTGAAACAGGAAAGAACTTTACTCAAACTGTTGACACTATCGTCTAAAATATCATTGTAGGCTCTAGCATCCTCACCTATAAAATTAAAAACCAATATGGCCTGTGTAAATATATCTGGATATAAAGTGAACACATCAAAGTCATCGTTAATGCTGCTTAATAAAGATAGCTGTCAAAATACATCATATTTATTTACCTTGAAAATATCACCCAGCTTTACATATTTGGGTATCAAAATTGTTCCCCAATTAGAAAATATAATTTCTACAAATTATAATGCTATAATGGAATCAACATCTAAAGTTCTAGAGAGATGGTCATCTTTACCAATTTCATTGATAGGAAGGATAAATATATTGAAGATGAATATTTTACCTAAATTCATGTATTTATTTCAAAATATCCCCTTGGCGCCACCAGCTGGAGTGTTCTCGAAGATTAACTCATTATTCAGGAAATTTATTTGGAACAAGAAATGCCCTCGACTTCGTCTTTCTCTTCTTTACCTTCCATTTGACACTGGAGGGTTAAAATGTCCCAACCTGTACTGGTATTATTTAGCTACACAATTAAGAACAATAATGTTTTGTTTTTCCAGTCAGTCACAAACAGTCACCACGCACCCCATTGTTTGTAATATGATTAGAGTATGGTATGAAGTTAGGGAGTACATGAAAATAGCTGACTCTTTATCCCAGTTTAGCCCCATTTGGGGCAATACATTATTCAAACCAGGCACGAAGGACTCAGGATTCCGGCTGTGGGTTGAAAAAGGATTAAGCAAAATTAGTGATCTTTTTGAGAAGGGAACGTTGATGTCGTTTGAGTAGATATCTACTAAGTATAATATTCCAAGAAAACATTTCTTGAAATATTTACAGATAAGGAGCTTTGTTCTTTCTATGCAAAACCAATCATTAAACTTGCCAGAACTTTCTTCTTTGGAGGAATTAATTACCAGGAACTGCAATAATAAAGGATTAATATCAGTTTTTTACAACTGGCTTGCATCAGGGTCTCCTGAATCAACAACCTCGAAACTTAAATTATGGAAGGTGGGATTGAGTGAGGATATATCCGAGGATGAATGGAAGTCTGTAAAAAACTCTCAGAAACAGTTAATATTAGTAATATTAGCTTAAAACTACTTCAATATAGCTGGTTGATGCAGACTTACATAACTCCTGTCAAACTAAATAGGTTTAATAACAATATCCCTGATACATGCTTTAAATGCAGAGAGGCTCAAGGATCATTTGTGCATTGTGTTTGGGAGTGCAACATTATTAGAGAATTCTGGGCGGAAGTGATTAATATTACAAAGGTAATTTTATCCTTGAATATTCCTCTAGATGCAAAAATGATTTTGTTGCATTTATATCCAAAGAATATTGAACTAAATTCTCAGCAACGTAAATTTATAGATTTTGCTATATTACAAGCTAAAAGAATGATAGCTCTTAGTTGGAAAAGGTCTGATCCACCAATTATTGGAGCTTGGATTAATGCCATGGCACAGTGTATGGCCCTGGAAAAAATAACATATTTTATTAAAAACAAACTGGATGTATATGAAGAAATATGGAAGCCGTTTAATTACTACATTAGCAACAATAATATTGGTCATTTATTACAGGAGGTGTAACTATGTATTAGTGTTTGTGTGTTTTTTCTTTGTTTTTCTTTTTTTTAGAATGTCTTGCTGGAAAATGTAAGTTATGTGTAAAGTATAGTAATTTATATTTGGTTTTTGGGTACCTTGCAATATCTGTTTTGTATTTAGATTGATTCTCTTCTGAGACTTTTGAGTATTTCTATATGGGAGAAGAGAGTGATGTGTTCTCTTGTTGGGGTGGGAAATAACTGACGAAATGGAAAGGTGTTTTTCTGTTACCTGCCTTATATAATCAAAACAATAAACACATTGTTCAAAAAAAAAATATGGCCTGTGTTCTCACAACTGGTCAACAGATGTAGTTTTCCCATAAATAAATGTTCAAAAAAACATTTATTTATTTTTTAAAGCTTTTAAATATGCTGCCGCTTCTTCCTGGAACAATGTGCAAAAGTACTTGAAATGATCAGGGCTGGAGATCATGTTGGCCTTATGTTTAAAAGGCATACCATTTTTTTCTTCTCTGCACTACATGGCGCCAAAAAGTGGCATTAAATTGCATTAGGATATCAAATGCTGAACAACTGAACAACAGGTTGAACAACAATGAATCATTTGTAAATAACCGTCCTGAGGGCAGATTCGGGGGTTTTCAGCAAAAACAGCACTGTGTAGAATAAAAGCTGTTGTGTCATGCGCACCAGGGTTTGCGTGATATATATACAAAACAAAAAGGCAGTAACTGCATTTTTGGTCAAAAATGAGTTATTATCATTTTCATGACATTCAAGGCATCCTTTGTTATGTGACAAAACATCTTATCTCAAATGTGTGTCGTTTTGGAGAAAAATGGTAGTCGTTTGTACAGTAACTGCAAAAAGCCCTAGTGAAACAAAGCATGAATACAGTAACTGCAAAATAGGGGTAAAATATCAAATTAAATATGAGGATTGATATGTACAAAGAATAAGCTAATATAAAGTAACAAAAACAGCCACATGTCCAATAATCTACCTACAACTACTTAGCTGGATGACAGGATAACTTGATAACAGCTTAGCAATGTGAGACTTTAAGCAGCCGTTTCAGCACCAGAACAGCTTCCGGGTGGAAAATATTGACCTAAAATGGTCAAATTAGTTTTGGTTTTGGTATATCCATGTTCAGGAAAACAAATGGTTCCAATTATTTCAAATACAGTGTATCTAACACACCCAGAGCCCAAGTTGTGGCAAAATAGTTTTTGTAGAATCTGTAGTTACTGCCTTTTTCCTTGGTATGGTGCCACGTTTTTGGTAAGTAATACAAAGCAAGAATAGAGTAACTGCAAAATAGGGGTAAAATATCAAATTAAATATGAGGATTGATATGTACAAAGAATAAGCTAATATAAAGTAACAAAAACAGCCACATGTCCAGTAATCTACCTACAACTACTTAGCTGGATGACAGGATAACTTTAAAGTCATTTTTCTCAGTTCTGCACTCTGCGTAGTTACTGCCTTTTTGCTTTGTAGGGCAGTATATATATATATATATATATATATATATATATATATATATATATATATATATATATATATATTAACCTTTAGGAAAGTCATTAGAACCAAATTCCTATTTGCAATGGCAGCCTGGCAAAATGCAAAGCCTCTTGAGGGAGGGGGGTAGGGGCTAAAAGAGCAAAAAAACAAGCATTACATGTAACAACAAACATTAAATAAATGACATACAGTCTAGCACACAAGCATCGGGCAATACAACAACTGAACAAGAGTAGCATACACGAGCAGTTAGACCAACAGGCAAAGCAAAACAGCAGCAGCAAGAGAACAAAAATATGCATGGGACAACAGTAAGCAGCACACAGATAAAGGTTAGGGAATATAAGTGGGTCAGGAAACAGCTGCAAGTGTCAGCGACAATTAAGAGTTCTTAAAAGCTGACTTGGAGATAAAATTCTCCAACTTTAGTGTTTTATGCAGTTTATTCCAGTCTTTGGCTGCAGCAGACTGGAATGACCAGACAGACCGAAACTGGTATTTGTTTAGGGACCCGTTTTCAATGGGGGGGGGGGGGTTGTAGATAAGAATAACTCAATGAATACTATGCCGGGTGTGTAAAGATGGCCAGTGGTGTGTTTTGAAAGGGGCATTTGTTGCAAACAGCATAGCAAAATGATAGAAAACATTGAGCTTCTGGAGTGCTCCCTGGAATGTTGACCTATAACATCACCACAGTCTAACATGGGGAAAATGGTCATTTGAACAAGAGTTAGTTAAATGTCGTCATCAGAGGGTATACGTGTAGACTTACTTTGTGCCTGTGGGGTCCGCAGCTGTCCGTGTTCGCTTTCGTTCTGGAGTATATTTGGGCCTTTACTGTCCAGTGCTGAAGTGGCATTAGAAACAGTTGGGAGCGTTTCTACAGAGAGAGAGAGACACATCATCATGACGACAGCCTTGAGTAATGAGTAATTCTCATGAGTTTCGTGTGAAGTGTCAATTATACATGGCCAAAAGTATGTGGACACATGAGCATTTAGTGATTGTTTAACGTCTCATTCCAAAACCATGGGCATTACAGTAATATGCTGCTAGAATGACATCCACTCCTCTTAAAAAACAGTTTACAACAAGTCATAACTTGTAGAAAGCCTTTCCAGTCATTTTGCACAGGCAAGACTCAACAAAATGTCTTTCCCAGAATGAAGAGCCAATGAAACAGAAGTAAAAGGAACCAATGCCCCCTAACCCACCACCATTCAGCCCACTGACTATAGCACATTCGACCTATGATAGCCTCCACATAGCTAAAAGAGAGCAAAGAGTTTATATTCTACAATAAAAAATGTTCTCATGGTGGGTATTTTACATCTTTATAGTCAATATGCTTACATGAGACGACTTTCAGGCCAACAAAAAAAGAAATAAATGACGCTTGGGGCCAGGTGTCTGTGCTTATACGTATAGTCTCGCTTTGCCAGTCCCTCCTCCATACACTACGGAGGAGGATCTGGCTAGTCCACACAGCATTCTGGGATTGGAGAAAAACGTGCTCGGTTTATTGGTATTTCTTTAAACCAATCACAATCGTCATGGGCGGCGCTAAGCTCTGCAAAAAGACATGAATTTCCTGTGGCACCGGAGCAATTCCGGAAGTTGAACGTTGAGGATATAGACTAGTGCTTATATGATACCTTACATTGTTTTTTCTTTCACTTAACAAAAGTACATCAGTGTTAAAGGTCCTTTGCGTTTTCATGGTCCATTGTCAAAGATATCATTGTATTATGTAGCATCCTCATTACCTGTAAAACCAATATGGCCTGATTTCTTTTCAAAGCTTTTAAATATGCTGCTGCTTCATCCTGGAACAATTTAAAAAAGTACTTGAAATGATCAGGGCTGGTAAAACGTTACCGATGGTGAATTTAAGTCAGTTTCAAAGTAGTCTGACTCAACGGATGTACATTTCTGGGATAAAGCCTGACATTATGCTGTCTCTGCTATCAGGGCTTTAGAGGGTTATGATTGGTTTAAAGAAATACAAACAAGTCAGAGCGTTTTTTTTTTCCCCAATCTAAGAATAGATAGGCAGTGTGTAGCTAGACCATACTCCATCGCGGCCACAGCACTGTGGTGATACGTATGGCTGGCAATGCAAGACTAGTTTCAAAGGATCTGGACAAAAGTAGTCTTGTGTTAATGTGACTGAATTTATTGTTATTTTTAGACAGTAGACATACTGTAACTGGATATTGTTCAATTTAACAGCATGTGACATTTGTCTTGGCCTGTTCTTTGTATTGTTTTTTAATGTTGTAACAATGTTTTTATGCCCTCTTGACCAAGTGTCTCTTAAAAATTATATTTTAATTTCATTGAGATTTTGACTTGGTTAGATAAAAATAGATATTTCTTTTTTTTTAAAGAGGAACTAAGAGGTCCAGCCCAAACCAGGAAAACAGCCCCACAGTGTCCACATACTTTAGGCCACATAGTGTATTATTATTTCTATAATTGGTTTTGTTATTCACGTCTCTACGGAGATCAATGTATCACCATCACCTTCTGGCTCTGGATCACCTGCCTTCTCTTCTTGTGTCTCAGCTTCTGTATCTGCCCCATCATCACTTATATTAAGAGTGAAACACACACGTGTATGAAGACAGCCTAGTTTCAGCTTGGTTTCTAAAACATCTGAATAACTGTTACAGGCAGATCATACAGGAACTTAAGACTTCCGTGTGCATGATTTCAAGCAGTTGCTACAAAAATCAGAACTGTTGCAAAATGCACCTACTGCACAATGAGGAGTAGGTGGAGATATTCAACATGTTGAGCAATTTGTTCCTGTCACATTGTAAAAGATTCCACTTTGTTAGAAAAAGATCCTCTTGCTCAAGAACATTTACTAGAACTTAAACAAAAAGAGGAATGCCAATTACCCGTTTTTAAAACACTGAGACTATGGTGTATTCTGTACAAATTTAAAAAGGTTTCTTAGACTCATCTTGGCTTTATAAAACTAAGATACTAGTTTAATTTGAAATACAGAAGGGACTACGTTACTACACATGGCCTAGTTTTGACAAAACGTGGATTGAAGTGAAACTGTAACTTAACCCTTTCGTACTTTGTGTCCTCAAGCCTTGCTTTTTAATTTATCTGCTATCTAGTGTTTTTAAATTCATTATACAAAAACTTTTCACAGTATGAATAATAAACACTCCTTCCAGTCAAGAAGTTACACTCACAGTCACAAAGGCAGAAAAATAGCACAAAGGAGAAATCAGGGAGGAGACAGGAAAGTGGAATAGAGTCCAGAGAGTAATGAAACTAATCTTCCAGTCCTACCTGTCCCTGTCAGAGTGGTCAGCAGCAGTGGCAGCAGCAGCAGCAGCAGCAGAGGGGTCTTCACCCGGGGCCCTCTCATGCTACCAGTCCCAGAAGCAAACATAGTGCCATTGTGGTCCCACTTCCTTCTCTACTGTCACAGCACCGCACTTCCTGATCTGACTTTACATGTTAAATGGAAGGAAGAGAAGAAAAAAAAAGACTCACACACGAACACACAGACACACACACACACACACACACACACACAGACAAACACACCCTCAGACTCACTCAGATAACTCACTCGGATGTGATGCAATCCACTCTGTGCTTGTCGCCACAAGTTTGATGGCTCTTCAGCTGCAGTACAATACCATTCCTGCCGGTTAGGTATGCAGCCCTACAGAGCTAGGGGAAAGCTGAACAAACTTTAAGGAAGGAAAAAAAAACTATTTGTGAGAGATCAGTGAGGTCCAGCTGGTCGGGTATCTCTTGAGAGAATTGTGAATGTGTGGAGCTGCTCCTTAATATAACTGAGGCTGTAAATTTTCTGCATATTTGTTTGTTGACCTGTTTCTTGATACAAGCTCAAGTCATCATGAGTCTCTCTTTGAGGTAAAATGCTGGTCATGAACTTTGAAAAGACTACAAACTTTTCTTTATCTTACAGCAATAACATGGTGGGAGCAGATTTCAACATGACGGCTGGTTAAATGGTTTCTATCAACTGTGACTATTATCAATACTTCACAAATGGCATTAAAACAAATGTATGCTACTTCCCCTGAAGATTGTCAGTTCTTCCAGGCCTAAAGACGATTAGGCAATATTTAGTGATTCTTACATGAGAAAAATCTGGCTAAAGGTTAAGTGATCCCGGACACTACATGCTCTGTAAGAACAAAAATCACTTGCTGTTAAAATAATAACTTCAATGTCAACATAATACAGTATTGGTATAAATCTAAAACAGAATTAACAGTCTACAGTCACGTTTGAGCTAAACACTAACAACAGCATGCCAACAGGCTTAAAATGACATTGCTAACATGTTGATGTTTAGCAGGTATCATTTTTACCATGTT
Source organism: Sander lucioperca (assembly GCF_008315115.2). NCBI lineage: Eukaryota > Metazoa > Chordata > Actinopteri > Perciformes > Percidae > Sander > Sander lucioperca. The sequence continues at coordinate 34,836,242 of NC_050176.1, forward strand.
CATCATCTCTTTATTGTGTTAGCATGCTAACAAAACACAAAGTAGAGCTGAGGCTGATGGGAATGCCATTGATTTTTCTAAATCACCAAAGTTATTAGAAATCATTCAGAGAGGGACATACATGTCTGTACCAAATTTCATGGCAATCCATCCAACAGTTGTCAAGACACTAAAAAACAACAAATGTCAACATCATGGTGACGCTAGAGGAAAAGTCATTAGTCATAGTTATTACCTTATTTGTAATAATACAGTTCTAGTAAATGATGTTAAACCATTAATACGTGCACATGGGATTCTTGTTTTCTAAGATATCAGGTCTGCAGTTAGAAATGGTAATAGGTTACTAATAAAAGGCATTCAACCATTAATATGCAGTTGTAAATGTTGATAAGTTGTTAATAAATGTTTGTTACTCTAGAACTGAATGGTGAAACAGTTCAACCATTCACTGTTAGTGGGCTTTTTCACAACCTGGTAGCCCAATTGTGTGACTTTGGTGTTTTAAAGGGTTAGTTCCAATTCACCAAAGTCACACAATAACACAAACTAACTAACTGATCGAGGCAGCGGTAGACCAGCAACTTTCGTGTTCTGAGAGGTAAAAAAAAAAAGACTGTTTTTGTCAATGGAACAGCTTCAGTTCCCTGTTGGAAAGGGCTGACTGACGGCAAGTTAAAGCAGTGAAAATATTCTAAATATAGCATACGTAAACCGGTAATGATTTTTTTATGTGCTCCTTTTTTACGTGGCTAAAATACTTTTTGCTGTGTGGCTTGTCTACAGCAGTACATTGCTTAGCTTCAGTGTCGGGACTGTGGATAAGTACCTCATACAACCACATTTCCAAAAATCTGAACTATCTCTTTAATACATTCATTTCAACCTATAACCTCTATAATGGTGCCTTATTAGAAAATGGCATCAAAATAATTTATATTTCTAAGGTTCAAAGTTCATTCTTGACCAGCAGTTAAGAAAACAAGGTATATTTAGTAGCTGTTCTGAAACTTTCAATCATATACTGTATATTTCCTTGGCTAGGTGGAAACGTGTCTTAGTACCTTATCACACATATTCTTCTCTTAGGATTCATATACTCACCCTGTTACACAAACTTTTAAATACACAGTTATAAACACTACTTGAAATTAAATAAACAACATAAACCTTTAAGAAAGAGAATAATAGAGTATAAGATTTCTGAGCTCATTGTGTGACATCAAAACTAAAAGGCTTTTAAAACCTTTGCCTCTGGAAAAACTAGAACTGAAGTTTGTTTTTCTGAAGAATCTCTGCCTTATCATTTTCATCTGTGACAAAGGAGTGCCGTTGCACCCTAAAAACATTTTTTTTATTTAACTGAGTCACATAATCTGAGTCAATCTGTTAAAGGTGTAGTCTCGCATTGCCAGACCTTCCTCCACAGCGCTGTGAAGGAAGGTCTGGCTAGTCCACACAGCATTCCGGGATGGGAGAAAAACCTGCTCTGGTTTATTAGCATTTCTTTAAACCAATCACAATCGACTTGGGCAGCACTAAGCGCCGGGCGGAGCAATAGTGCCTCTGCATAATAAGCCTCTTTCCGACCAAGTAGTTACAGGAACATAGTTATAGGAACAGTCCACTTCTAAACAGTTCTACTAACTACTCTCCCCCAAAACTGGTTTTCCCATTTGCATTCGCACTGGCCAAGTGGCCATAGGAACTGACCTTTTGTTATTATAACACAGCCATCTAACCACCAATATGCGGAAAAGACCCTGCCCTGAAGTAGGAGCTGAAAGAGCTACAGGAACTGTGGTCACTGTAAACCCCAATCCATCCATGACACAAAATTTTAATGTTACGTCCACACAAATGTTCAGGATTATCAAAACAACATAAAAACTTTATGTTCATTGACACAAAAAATCATCCCATGTGAGGTTGACATAATTTTTTTATGTTAAGTCAACAATTTTTGACTTTTGAGTTCATTCTACTTAAATGTATAACGTCAACATCACATAATTAGTTCAAGGCCAATTAACAACACATATATTGTGCACTTAGCATATATTTTTATAGTTAAGTAAACCTAAAAAATGGTTGTCAAAACATGTACTCAATGTTTTTATGTTCATATGACAAGCGGTCACTTTCATGTTCAACAAAATGAAAATATTGTGTTCACTTAACACAACAAAAACACATAATTACAACATAAGTTCCAGAGTTATGCTGAACACAAATATTTTGTGCTGTTTTACCATAAAACTGCCACAATGTTTTGTGTTTTTACCAACGTATTATGTTTTAGTACACATAATTAAGTTTTAACTAGTCAAAGCAACGTTAAATTTAAAGGTTGAGAACAACTTCCATTTCTTTGTTTGTCTAATTTAAAATGTTTGAATAGAAAGGATACATACAATTTGTGTTATGTTTGATTTGATCGTACTGCAGTCAGATGCAATTGGTTCATTGGCTGGTCAATTCCCATGATGCAAGGCGGTAAATAGAGTTGTGTTAAAATTTGCTGAAAAGTTTGCAGTTTGTTCGAAATACAAATGTAACTTTATGAATTCCATTTATTAAACGTGTCTGCTTAGAATTTTTGTTGCCTGGTAATTGTCATTGTTGTGCTGATTTACATTTGTAACCATGAGTTAAGTGACTGTTACGTTTGATAAGAGCTGGAGTAGTGCAGCATTAGACTTTGAGCACTAATAGGCTTCCTTCAGCCATTAAGCTGTGGTGTGTCACTTCACTAGCGGTCCTTTTGTGTAAAGTGATGCAAGATCAGTGGCTTTAGAGGGGCTCCTATTTCGCATGGGGCCCTTGGGCGGCCATACCCAAATGCTCATGCTATTTCCGCTATAGATGTGGTTATGTTGTTTTAACTGTTTAATTGTTGTTTGTACATAAAATTAACAAGTTATGACACATCATTTTTTGTGTTTAATAAACATATAAATACTAGTGGTATGTATCAACAATAATCGATTCGGCAATGCATCGCAATGCGGGGCATGCACGATTCAGCATCGATGCGGCAAAGTGCCATAATTGATTATGTCACTAAAACCTGCCACACTAAAATCAAGCACGTTGGCAATACAACTAACTTCACAAACCATGTTGATCGTTGGCATCCTGAGTTGGCTTCAACAACAACAAATCATCACTCATTCAAAGCAGTTTTCTTTTTCAGGTTTGAAAATGCCATATCCAATACCCTGTACCATTCAATTTTATTTTATTTAATGGCATTTATGTCAAAGATACAGGAGAGTGAAAATACACACATAGCAGCCAATAAAATCTGTTGTTCAATATCTGACTGCTTGTATTGCCTCATGACTGATGAAAAATTTGCCTTGTTGTGTGCAGTAGAATTTTGATGCATCGCACAATGTATCGTAGAATCGAATTGAATCGAATCGTTACCTGGTGAATCGTAATCGAATCGAATTGTGAGGGCAGTGCCAATGCACACCCCTAATAAATACACATTAAGTAACCCGATCATTCTATGTTAATATAACGCAGAATAATATGTTAAGAAAACACTAATTATTTTTGTTGCATGACTAAAAAAATGATGTTAAACTGACATAAATTTCCTTTCAGATAACACTCATGTGACACATTTATTTTATGTTTAGTGTACTCAAAACTTTAACGTTACCATACTGTACTAAATTAAAAGTTTTGAGTGCAAGCCGTTTCCAAAAAAAATTTAGGTTGAGTTAGTGAATTCGGATTTACAGTGAGGAACTTAATAATCCCCAAATTGGTCCAGTCGGAACATGAGAAAAAAAGGGTTCTAGGAACATTATGTTCTAGGAACTGCAAAAATCCCTCCGGTCGGAAAGCTGCTATAGCCTCGGGAAGGAACTTGTTTTGGTGGAACATGTGTATGTTCAAAAGTTGTTTTAGTTGTGCAACAGAAATCTCGACAGATAGTCGACATTTCAGAATTTCCGGCGGCACTTGAACAATCCCGGAAATGAAACGTCGTCGATATAATGTTTAAATGGACTGGCCCCAGGCGTGGTGTGTAAATTCATTACACAGAGAAATGATGGTCGGACCATGACAAAAGGAGTAGAGTCCCAATGTGCAGAACATCTTTTGGTCAATCCTCCTGGTCAGTAAAAGGTGTACATTTATGGAACTCTTTATCCACGGAACTTAAACCCCAAAAAGAACTAAAAACTATGGCTTAAACAACAACAGAGATGTTAGCACTAATGGTGTCCATTAGCAACACCATTTTTTTGTTTGCTGTTTGTTGTGCTGTGTTTGTTGCTGTGATTGTTTTTGTAAAAGCCTAAAAAAGGGACAAGGACTGTAAAATAGGCTAGACATCCTAAAAAACCTTACATCTCTCACATTTGGTTGTGATAACGTCATAGGTAATGTGCCTGACAAAAAAAAAAAACAATAATTAAGACTATTAGACTAAGACTATTAAAGGTGTAACTCACTTCAGTGGACACACACACTTGCTGTATTACTATGAGTTTGATGCTGGCGTTCTAGTGGTGGAAAGGTACTTCCCTTAAAGAGATATTTTGCTGATTTAAATCCAGCTCTGTGTCATGGCAGTGTGGCTTCCCTCCATGGCCGAAGAACACGGAGCTCTCAGCTGAGCAGAGCAGTGGAGATCTGCCGAGATCCACTGGATGACACAAAACGCATCAAGGAGGTGAGTAACTTAGAATTTAATATAATTCTGGATTCATGCATGACATTAAAAAATCCTGTTGGCATCGTTTAGTAGTTCTGAAGAAATCTGAGCTCACCACAGAGACGCAGATGAAATTTCCTGTTGCACGAAAAAAAGGTGAAGACACACATTTACATTTTATTCCAAAAAGTACACTGACACCTAAACATCAAACCGATATATGTGCTTGTTAAACATCTAATCCCAAAACTATGGGCCTTAATCTGCTACCATAATAGCCACCACTCTTCTGAGAAAGCTTTCCGCAGGATGTAGGAACCTAGCTGCAGGGATTTTCTCCCATTCAGCCACAAGAGCATATTGAGAGCACTGAAGTTTGAGCGATAACCTCTCACTTCTAAAAGTGGTGAATTAATGGACTTGAGTTCAGGGCTCTCTGCTGGGAAATTTCTTTATGGATATTGCTTTGTGCGCAGGGGTATTGTCGTGTCAAACTGTCGCCAGAAAAGTTGGAAAACACCATAAAACTGACAAAAACAGCCCCAGATCAAAAGTACACAGAAGTATGTGGGCGGTATATGTGTCCACTGTAATAAACCTAACAAATACAAGATTTAGGGCCAAAAATCAACCAGCTTTTAAAGAAGTTAGTTAGTTGTTCCTGATTTTTAAATTATAGAATTCAAACGAGTTGAAGCAAACCAGGGCTTGTTCCATTGCCTCATATCTGATCTTTTTAAAATATGAACCAAGCAACGCCTGAGGTGCTGGAGGACCCTGACTGGTCTCTACTAGTCTCACTGAAGCAGTTTGAACTGGACTGTTCAGTATCATCGCCTCCATACACGCGTTGTGTGTTATGGGCTGGCTGTGTTCTCCCCGTCCTGTATGTTGTCCTTTTTCCCTTTTGTCTCTGTCTGTATTGTGTTCGTCTGCACCTGAGGCTGCGAGAGGCGTGGCTATGGAGGATCTAGGTCAAGGGGCGTGGCCATTCACTCCTGCACAGTTTCCACACAGCTGCAGCTCATTCTATTTCTCACCTCAGCAGTATGTCTACCCGGGCTGTTCACCTCTTCGGCGCCAGATCGTTAAACTACTCTCGTGGTGGTCCTGCTCGTGATTATTGTGTTTGCTTGTGCTCTGTTTAATCCTGTTGTCCTCTGTTCAGATCCCGCTCTGAAACTGCTGCTTACCTACAACTTACCTGTGCGACCTGTTGAGCCATTGTTCCGCCGCTTCTGCTGTGCTGCCGACTTCCACCCTGCACTGCTCGCTCACATATTCCTCTACCGTGGTAAAGTTGGTTTTATATTGGACATTGGATATTCGACACATTCGAAAAATCTATTATGCGCCTTGCCATTTTGACCTATTCATGTTAAACCACTGTTGGTGAACTTAGCTAACCCCCCTACACATTCCACAAAGCTTCTTTTTTAAAACAAAAACATCCTTTTTGATTTTTAAAATATTTTTTAATGTAAAATAATGGTATAAATCTATTATGCGGCTTGACCTTTTGACCAGGGCTTAATTTGAGCCGGAACATGTTCGGGCACCTCCGACGTTGGATCCGGAACCTTTTTTATTGGATCCGGCACCTCCTGTGTCACTATGAAAAATTAGTCGCCTAAATGAAAAAAATAAACTACTGTTTGTGTAGTGTTCAATGTTATCTGTCTTGTTAGTCTTTATTCCCCATTGGAGTTCCACAAAAGTCTTATGTTTGCATTTTCAATGCGTTTTGAGGTGAATTTTCAGGGTAAGACGGAGGGGGGAGAGGGACGGAGGGAGGGGATCGGCACTTCAACAGCGCGGCGCTGCACTTCAAGTGACACAAGCGCTTGTGCTGGTTGAGGATAAAAATGTCAAAGACAACAAAGTTTGCTTAACTTTTTCAAATACGCTGGCCAGTCGGATCCCAAACAAGCAAAAATCGTTTCTGCCGGTCAAGAATGTGGAGACCACGGTGGGTTTTATGTTTTAATTGTCCGATGGATAGTTGCTGCTTTTGAAAACGATCGTTGCAGTGTATTAATTTTTTTTTTTTTTTACATTTCGCACCGATGCAGTGCACGTTCTGAAATAAAAAAACATTGCCCTGATGTACACACAGCGTTGTTTAGGCTTTTTTAGTCAGTCAGAGAAGCTACGTAGGCAGGTGTAATTTTTGTTTTGGTTCCATTACCTCCAACCCCCGTTTTGAGGCGCCGGATCCACCCCCCCCTCTGCGCTCCGGGACCTCCCACTTTACAAATTAAGCACTGCTTTTGACCGATTCATGTCAAACCACTGTTGGTGAACTTAGCTAACCCCCCTACACATTGCACAAAACTTCTTTTCTCAAAAAACCCTTCCTTTAATTTTATAGAATTTTTATTAGACAAAAATTACGCACAAACATTTGTGTAGGTAACTATGAAAACACCAACTTTGACATATCTCAACCAAAATAAATGCTACCAACACGAAACTTTAGATCCTAGTTTGCCATGACCCTCTGGGGGTCCCCCACACATTTTAAGAAGGACGGCCATTAAGGGGCGCTGTATCCAACGTAGACCAGTTTCGGCCCTTCTACTCAATGTTAATGGGACATTTGCAACGTACCACAGACCTTGCGGCTCACATGTCAATATTTACTGACGTTTGCCTCCTCACCGTTACGCTTTGGGTCCCACTTTCGCACACTCCCCGGGTCATCGTGGGGGCTACTCGCGACCCTGTCATAACTGCTTGCAGTTATTGTTTTTCACAGTGTACATTGAAACAATTCTTCTGGAACATGTACCATTCCGGTTGCTGGAGTGCAGAGATCTTGGAACCATCTTCTGCATGAGTCAAATTTGGGTCTACAAAGATAAAATAATAAATATTTTCAAAAAAATCAAAGGATGTTTTTTTTTTGAGAAAAGAAGCTTTGTGCAATGTGTAGGGGAGTTAGCTGAGTTCACCAAAAGTGGTTTGACATGATTTAGGTCAAAAGGTTAGGCCGCATAATAGATTTAAAGCATTTTTTTTTTTTTTTTTTTTTTTTTTTAAACACTTAAAATATTTAAAAAATTTAAATGATGGGTTTTTTGAGAAAAGAAGCTTTAGTGTTGTGTAGGGTTCATCAGAAGTATTTTGACATGAATAGGTTAAAATGGCAAACCGGTAATAGATTTTTCAACTGTCAAATGTCCAATATAAAACCAACTTTACCACGGTTATTTCTCTGGATTTCTCTCGGTGAGTCAAGACTGGATTCACTCAGTTCTCCCTGGGATTCCTCACTGCCTGCCTGCCTCGAGCTTCATTACCATCCAGAAGCTACACTGCCCAAACTTCCCCTCTTTGCTCATTTAAGACTGACTGCTCAAATAAACAAATTTAACTGCTATCTGCCTCTGTGTGTGTTGTCTCCGTGTTTTGGGTCAAACGGCAAACATAGCATTGTGATGATTATTTGTGTTCTGTTTTATTCATGTGATTATTAGAATCCTGATTTATTGCCAATAGGTTTTGAAATACAAGGAATATGCTTAGGTGTTTTGATGCATAGACAAACAGCCTATGTTAAATAGGAAAATAAACTAATGTAAAAGAAATAGGCTACTATTAAAGTATGTACAATGTAACAAAACGTCTGTGCTACTCATCTCTTAATATTCATTGAATCCTTATCCATGAATCTTATCTAGTTTGTAAAATACTTTGAAATGTTTAGAAATTAAGTGATGCATAACATGTATTTGTTTATCATAAACAGTGGCATTTTTGAGAGGAAGAAAATGGTGGGTCAACAGCTAATATGCACAGATGTAAAACCAGACAAATACACAATTTGACATACTGTGCTATCTCACATTTCCCATACAGTTTGCCACAGATGATAGTCTTCACTGAGCACACACCTATTCTACTGTTTGCTTGAGCAGCAACAAACTCCCTGTTCGTGTGGGCTGTCAGTTTGGGTTAACGTTATGTTTGCCCAGTTTTACCGAGCTGTCCTGCTGCTTTCAGGTTGGGAAATCCTCTTAGAAAGATGCTTGAGATCCTGAAAGGCTGTTCTTGACTGGCTACCATCACCTCCGAATTTCACACCTGAAGCAAAAAAAGTGCATCTTCTCCGACAAGCTAGCAGTTAGCCATTTTTCCCTGGAGAACGCCACGTTAAATCAGATTATTGTTTTAACCAGCTATTTGGTTTATGACAACATTCCTGAGGTTAGGCTAAGTTTTATTTCAAAATACACTTAAAGGTGCAGTAGGTAACACTTATAAAACTAACTTTCTGTCATATATACTGAAACTGACCCTATGTTCCAGTAGAACTACATAAAGCAGGTAATAAAAAAAAAAATCAGGCTCCTCTAGCACCACCTACCTACAAATCCACAGCTCCCTGTTCAGGTGCACCAATCAGGGTCAAGGGGGTGGTGTCTAACTGTGTGTCAATCACTGCTCACGCACACACATTCATTCCATAGACAGTATATAAACTGGACCAACAGATCCCGTTGGGTTATCTCCTTACATATACCTACGCTCTCCGTCTCTGTAAGATTCGGAATGATTGAGATTTCTCTTGGCACAGCTACCAGAAGACTTCCAACTTTCAGACAGGTTGCTCATGTCACAGCTACGTCATTGAGCTCAGTTGGAGGCTGTGCAGTAACGCTCGGCGCTCACCGGAAAAGTGCTAATGGCCTTCACTGGTCTCCTTCCAGAGCAACGGGATCTGTTGGTCCATTCTTATATACTGTCTATGGGTGCTATGTGTTCCGGGGAGAGGCTTACCCCCTTGATTCATTGTCCCTTGTGGGGGGAGGGGCTTAGGAGACCTGTTTGGGCTTTAGCGGAAAGGGAGGAGGGACTGAGAAGTTGTTAATGTTCCAATTTTTTTGGCTTAGTCCTGGATCTTCACAATACGGTACCTTTAAGTTACTATCTTTAAGGGGAAAAAAAGAATACAAATGCCGAAAACAGTATTTATCAGACAGTCAAATTGCACAGAGGCAACAGGTAATCAGTCACACCTGGCCAGAGAATCTTTTTGTTCGGCTTTGGGCATACACGTTGCTGTTTTCCCTCTCAGGCACTTGACCATCCATGATGTTCCATGTACTTGACACTGTAAATAAAGAGACTTGACTGTATGAGACTTGACATCTTTGACAAAATTTGAGACTTGACTTTTTATGTCATATACCACTGAAACCACACTCATCCCATCACAAGGATTTCTCAATTAAGCCATGCAAGTAGGGGGCACACACAACATGAATTACAATACATAATATGGAATTGCTAAATTGTACGGACTGTAAAATAGGTACGGAGCCTATTTCATACAGTCACGGAGCATGAATATATAGGTACGGACTGGGAGCCGACTTTGTTGAAAACAGGAACCGTTTTATTTTCTTCGCAACACATCGGTACATAATTCGATGACGGACCGGTCCACTTCCGGTTCAGTTGTCAACAGAGGAGGATCACGCGTGTTTTCCAAGCCAGTAAAAATGGTAAGTCTGGTGTGCGATAACAGTTTAATGTTAACGATTACAGTTGTGTTAATCAGCAGCTAACTGTGAATGCTCGCTCATTGTTTTGTCATATGATAATGATTGTATGTTTTCAGCCGAAGGCTCAGAAAGGAAAAGGAAAAGCCCCGGAGAAGGTTGTTCACCCGTACAGCAGGAAAGCGGCTTACCTCGCCCGAGAAGAAATCCGACTGAAAAAAAAAGAAAGGTGTGAAAATAAGAAAAAACTAAATAGATGCAACAGTAGCTACGTTTCGGCACAACTGAATTCCGGTGTTGTCAAAACTAGCTAAAAACATAAATATGTAGAACATAAATATGTAGAACTAGTAGAGTCTGCTTTACCAACAACAGTTACGGTAACCCAATAAAGACAAATCACCGCAGTATACAGCATATACCTATATACAGTGCAACATGTGATATAATAGGTAACGTTACATGATTATTATTGCTTTTTTTTCTAACTGTATTAATAGAATTTTACAGATTTTTTTTATAATGAGCAGTAGTGGGAGAAGTAATTTTTTTTTTTTACTTAAGTAAAAGTATCAATACCTCAGGGTAAAATTACTCCACTAATAGTAAAAGTCTTACAATCATAATCTTCCATAAGTAGAGAAGTACAGAAGTATTTGCAGCCAAATGTATTTAAAGTATCGAAAGTACCTGTCAGTGTGACATCATATTACTGAATTATTATTACATATGCAGTACATTACTGTGTACGCAGCATTTTATGCTGTAGCTGGTCAGAATTGAGCTTATTTTAACGTATTTTAACGTTGGGTAGTTTAATTTATAACAACTAATCTCTAATTGATTTATTCATGTATCGACCTTGATCTTCAAAGTAACTACAGCAGTCAAATAAATGTAGTGGAGTAAAAAGTACATTTGCTTCCAAAGTGGAGTAGAAGTATAAAGAAGCATTAAAATGGAAATACTCAATAAAGTGCAATTACAGTACTTGAGTAGATGTACTTAGTTACTTTCCACCACTGATAAAGTGGAATCTGGCTTGTTTTTTTAATTAAAGATAATAAAAAAATACTAATGCAAAGTGAATGCTCACATTTGAGCATTATTGTGAAATCCTCTCATCTACATCCTGTAAGTCTGCACATCCAAACCCTTAACTGGGTCCAGGGACAAAACCCCCTTAAATTTGACTAATCAAAAGACGCCCTGTCACTTTCTTTTGGGACACCTTTGCGTCAGTGTTCTGTCATATGCCTGTCCGGTATATAGGGGGTAGATTTGACCTGGTCTTTTGTGATACAAAGTGCCAAATAACTCAAAATATTTTAATCAGATGAAGGAAAAATTAATTTGAAAGGCCTTGCTCACATGAAGTAAAGAAATGACGTACAGTATGTTGATGGAGACCTACAGTATAGGTAGAAATTAAATGAGACCAGAATGCTGATTTTCCTACTTATTTTGTTTTAATGAAAACACCTTTTAGTTTAGTTTAGAACAAGACTTGTAAATATATAAATGAACATGCTTGTACGTAATCAAACATTGATCAACACTTTTGTAGGATCAGATTAATATAATCTGTTTCTCTGATGCTGCAGGCAGAAGAATGACAAAGCAACACGTCTAAGCGGCATTGGTAAGCTTGTTTATCATTCATATATATATATATATATATATATTTATTTATTTATTTATTAAACACACTTTCTGACTGTGAGGATAAAATAGCGCTCCATTAAATACCATGTCTTTCTTTTATTTATTTGTGTCCAGGTGAGAAGCTGTTGTGGTTTCAGGAACAGTTGGATCCAGAAAAGACAACTTACACCAGAAAAGATGCCTGTGATGTCGTTGAAAGGTTGAAGACTTGTGATTTATGTTCATTTAGTTTTTGACACTCATCATTTTCAATTTGAAATGCATTCAAATATTTGAATGTTAAACAAAGAACGTAGAATTAAATCTGTGTGTGTGTGTGTGTGTTCTTGCGTATGTGTAGGTACCTCCGAAGGTTCGATTCGGAACTTGAGCAGATTGAGCTAATGAATGGGATCAAAGGTCGGCAGGGTCGTCTCCATGGCGCCAGAGAAGCTGTCATCAAACAGACCATAGAGCGAGAGCGAGTGCAGTATGAGGGCATCGGGTTTGGTGAGTCCTCATCACGTAAATGGATGCATGCACACATTCAGTGTTGGGAAATCCTCCATGATCCTGTGTTTTCTTCTCTTCACAGAGATTCCAGACATCATTAATGCAAAAAATCTGAAGACATTCAGGTTAGTGGGTAGAAATTACAGCTTACATTTTCTGTTTTATTAGAATGTATGTATTTGACAAGTGGCTGTAATTATAAGTCTTGATAGTCTTTACGTTTAAATTTCCCTTATACTGAATGGATAAAAAAAAATGCCTAAAATATTGACATACTTAAAAATGTGAAGTACTTTAAATTAAATTGTGATTTTAAGCATAGGATTTGCATGTGACGTGAGGATTCACAAACATTCCTTCTAATCATGTTTGACATTTGTTGATCCTTTATTTTGGCAGAGAATGGAATGGTGATCTGAAGAAACTTCCAAATATTAAACTGCGAAAGGTGTCTAACAAAGATTTGGAAACAAAGAATGAAAAAGAGGAGAAACACGAGGAGGCAGAAGATGATAATGAGGACGATGAAGATGACTTGGAGGATGAGCAGCTAGAGGAGATGGTGCTGATGTCAGACTGAAACCGAGGCTGTAGCTCCAAGCTCAGGTCGTCCATTCAGGACAGCTGACTGTGAAGCTGAGTGTCAGACTGCCTTCAGCAAAGACTTTTTTATAGAAAAAGTGTGTTTTTGTGCCTGTGTGGGTAAAATGTTGCTGCTCCTTGACTGTCCAGAAGATGGTGCCAAACTCTCAGAGATGGAAAACAAGAATGCTATCAGTCAGCTCTCTTTTAAAGTCTTCTTGTTGCTCAGTAACTTCGCACCAGCCTGTGAAGGGGTTCTACATTCATTGTTTATTGCACAAATATGAATTGTATGTAACCTCAATACTACCATATTATCCAATCATAGATTAAAAAAAGAAAAGATTTTGACAAAGCTGTTGAGTGCTCTAATGTTGCGGTGGCTCTAAGACACAGAGAAAATGTTATTTTTCTGTGACGTGACACTGGTAAAAAAAACCAAATTAAACCTGTAGAAAAGTGGACAAGTGTAAACAACATCGTCTTTTTTTTTTTTTTATTTACCGGTCAGTTACTCACACAGTGTGTCAAGTTTAATGTAAAATCATTAACGTATGGCATCCATGAAAGCTCTAATTACATAAATGTATAAATATCAGGACCTCGCGGAGAGGGACCGCCATAGAGCTGCAAACTGTCAAACAAAACGTCATAAACAACGGGCCTACTGGACATTTTCTTTTGTAAGAAATGTTCAAAACTCTCCTATGATAAATAAATTCAGCTTTTTCAAAACATTACATTTTCAGATTTCAGACTGAGCTAAATCTACTGTTTAAATAATTGTTCCTCTACTTATCATATCTTTACTCTTTGGTGTCTGAAGACCTGATTGTCCAGAAGGCCTCAGTATGCTTCAAACAAAGCGCTTGTTGGATTGTCTTAACAGCATCTGAAACCTGCTTTCGCATGTCACATTTCACAGAACGGTTGGCCAAGTGTGCGGAGGTGTGAAAGTAGGCAGGCTACAGTATAAACTTCTTTTCTCAAGCACTTCTTTTCCATTCTTTACACAACCAAATGCAACGGCATGCATTCCTATGAGGAGAGACTGTCCCAAAGTGTGTGCCATTATTTCCATTTTGATAATTACCACGTCTCTGTGACACCATGTTTAAGGCCACGTCCACATGTACCAAAACAATCTTTTTTTTTACCCGTCTTCAAGGATTCGTTTCAAGAATAGTTGTGTCCAAACGGATCCATTTGTAAAAGACTCAACACGCTACTTCATATTCCAGGCCTATAGGCGGCGCTGTTTCTGCTACAGAAATTCACCAAAAACGGAAAAGAAGAGCATTGTTACTTCCACTTCCCATCATAACATGACTAGACTCAAAGCCTGTCTACGGAAAGCCGTTCCACTCCCTATTAAGCCCCACTGTACTGAATTTGGTTGCAGTTCCACCAGAGTTCCACTGGGGGTGATCGCGGTCCAGTGCAAAATGAATGGGACTCTATGGAGCTAGACGGCTAAATTTGTCTCTATCGCCTGATTGTCGTTGAGAAATCTTAGATTTGATTGTAGTTTTTGCAACTTCAACATGGGGATTATAGGTGGAAAGTTGAATGAACGAGTACTTATGTCCTTTCGATTTCTTACAGGTTGAGTCGTTGTTGCCCATAACACGCTAGCATTCTGCTAATGAATGCTGATTGGTCAGTGACGGACTGATTACGATCGGAGATCCCGCTTGACGGCATCCGAAGCAGAACCAGAATGTCAGAGTGAATATTTCAGCGTGGTCTTTAAAACATTAGCAAACCTCTTTCTAGCATGTGTATTAACAGGGAGAGCCTAACCTGTCAGCTGTGTTGTCGATGCCTCGAGAGAGAAAAGGAAGTGACTCAGAGCTTGCCGTAAAGCAGTATCTCTGGCCGTATATGTGTATGACGTCATTGACATATTAAAAGGCTTTTTAGAACAAAAAAGCCACTTTAAAAAAATCTAACACCCAGCAGGGTGTATTTTCTTAGCCTCCCTTTTCGAATGCAACATTCAAATTACTAGACAAAAAATGATATCCTGATAAAAGTGGATTTTGAGGGGTATAGCTCCATAGAGTCCCATTCATTCTGCACTGGCCTGTGAGCACCCCCTATATGGAACTCTGGTGGAACTGCAACCAGTCCAGAAGCCGGAAGTAACAAGAGAGTGGAACTTCTTCCCTTATTAGAAATTCTTTGCTAGACTATAACGTTCTCTTAATACATCCATGGATTATAATAACTTTCACCACTGCTCATTTTTATAAAGGCTGCCGCAAGAAAACGTGTCTTTGTTTACATTGTATAATATGCTGTTGGATTGCCTTTTATTTTTCAATTCTGTCTGCCATCGGACATGATTGCAGCGCGCTAACGCTGCTAGCTAACATCAATGAGCCAATGTCTTTTTGATAATCTACACGTTTTTCTTGCAGTAGCCTTTCTACAATAAGCCGTGGTAAACGTTACTATAATCTGTTGATAAGCAGACAGATTAGCTAGCTAGTTGATAAGTTGTCTACTTCCACTTTATAAACAGCTAACCATAGCAGCTAACGTTAACGTTAGCTACGTCGCTGCTGTAGTGGTCAGCTACTTTAGCGATGTTTAACGTTAGCTACATAACGTTAGCAATATATCTTGTGTACAATCCAGGACCGGCAGAACAGAGGGAAGTGTCAGGGAGCAGAGACAAAGTATTTAGATGAAGTGAGCTGGTTTGACCATGGAGATGGGATATGCTCGCTTAGCTTCACCGCAGTCGTGTGTGGCCGTGCACTAGTGCGGGACTGCGGGTAAGAGGTTGAGGGGTGTGGCGATGACATCATCGATACGGACGTATTCGTCGTCCAAACGAAGCCAAATGAGAGCCATTTTTGAATTTTTTTCACCCTGAGACCAGGTTTCAAAAAAGTGCGTTTTCAGGCAGTGCATTTACAGAATTTGTTTGGACGGTCGGCCCAAACAATGCTAAACATGTGCGTTTGCATCAAAAAGTGTCTCCGTGTGGATGGCCCCTAAGATGAGCATAGCTGTTTGGGAAAACTATGACACTTTTGTCGTTAGATGTCTGCTTTTTTAACCTTCCCCCAGCCTTACAGGGCTTTTGTAAGTGCTTATAGTATCGTCTAAAGGCTTGGACATACTGATCGCATTCGGCATCTGCGGACTTCATCAGTCACTCGCACGCACGCGGTTCTATTCATACCTTAGTGTGTGTCACGTGTATTTCCCAATCCACACTCTATTCCAGTTGGTCGTGGTTGGTGGTCTTTGTATTCTTAAAGACTGGGATTTTCCTCCTTTAACACTGTGCTCTGTCTTTTGAAATTTACAAAGTTCGGCCTTTACTGTCCTCATCCCACTTTTTCTTTTCTTCTCCTTGGCAAATCAGCTAGAGGTGCATAAGCCACCAACTAGACCAGGACACGGACAAGTCACAGACATGGGCAGAGGAAGACATTTATGTCACGGACCGAACACTTGCAGATGCTGGTGGTATAAATATAGCTTAAGTATCTGAAACCCCGGGCTGCGTCCAAAAACTTTACCTATCAGAAACCCAATGTAGTAAAAACAAAATGGTATGCTGTGTCTGTGCACGACTTCAGAGAGTGTGCGCCATTATCCCTGTTTGTACAATTCCTCGCATCTCGCAGCAGACTTTCCACTTAGCAGACAGCAGGCTTTCCACTCAGCAACCACGTGTTGCCGTAAGACACGGTTGTAAAAAGTGTCGTCTGAGGTTCGTTCGAAGCATACTGAAACCTATAATAGCATCCACAGGGTGTTCACACCTTTAACTCATGTCTGTGCATACAGGACTAAAACTAAATATAGCACACAACTTGTAGTCTTTACAAACGTCTCTTGCTGATGGCTTTATTTTCCTTTACATCTCCTCACCTCCTCTTCTCTCTGTTTTCTGGCCTGCCACGTTTTTTTTTAGTTTTTTTTTTTACTTTGCACATTCACGTCACTGCAGCCCTTTAGCCTTTCAGTTTTTTGCTAGATCACTGAAGGACTTTAAATATGTCTGTTGTGTCTCAAGATCAGCACAGGAGCTGAGATGTACAACACTAAAACACTGTACAAGTCTAAATCACACGCTGCTCACACCGGCTTGTGTTGTTGGATGAGCAGGATGTGATTCAGGACTCTTTCTGAGCGTGAGGAAAATTGGTCAGACGGGGTTTTGTGCCGGTGCCACCGCAGCCTCCACAGACGTGTCCGAGTCCATCTGTGCCTCTGGAGCCGGGATGGGGCCCGGACTGACTGGAACCTCCACAGTTTCGTGCCTGCCGTTCGGCAGAGCGCTGGGTCGGGCCTGAGGGTTGTGCAGGTCTTTCTCGGGGCAGTTCTGCACAGTGATTATGCGGTTGAAGGCCTTGAGGCGGCGCCATAGCTGCAGGTAGATTTTACACTGGATGTACATGAAGATGAGGCCGCCTGTGAGGCCTATGGCCACCACAATCAGTTTGGTCCAGAAGGGCCACTCCAGCACACCTAAGGACGCGTGCACACGCACACACACACACGCACACACGCACGCACGCACGCACGCACGCACGCACGCACGCACACACGCACACACATACACACACACACACAGAGAGCTGCCGTTAGTCAAACTGCAAGACGTACAATGGATCATGATGGTGGAGTGTGCAGAGCTGTGCTTACCATTTGGCGCATAGTACTTATAGTACTTCAGAAGAGAAATTCTCCATAACTCGTCTGCAATCAAGAGCGAGTGTAATTTCTCTTTATTTCTACGATTTCTGAATAAACGTATTCTATGCAATTATTTATTAAATGCAATTAATTTTATATACACACACACACACATATATATATATATATATATATATATATATATATAAAAATACAGATACTGCTATAATCACAACACACCACACCAACAATTAACACAAAAGCACTGAGGGGTCTATTTTCACTTTAACAATGATGCAAATTGTGACAAACTCAAATAGAATTGAAGCTAATGTGTGCATCAGACTGTAACGACCATCATGTGACCTGACAGTAAAACACTGAACTACCTGCTCACTTAGAGAAAATTAACACAATCATCAAATTTTCTTTAAAGTACACACTGGTGGTTTTAGATGTTTTAGCCGATTAACGGAAAATTATAAATTCTTCTTCTTCACATCACAAACTATTGCCCTGCCTTCAAACTTGCTTTCCTAAGATGTTTGTTTCAGTTTATGTCAGTACAGTGGAGAGACTGTGGTGTAGGTTATCAGTCAAAGTGTTTTTCTCTAATGTATGGTGCATTTTGAAGTGATGAGATTATGAGCTGAGTTCAAAAACCCTATGAAAAAACGAGGTAGAGATAGAGTGACCCTGCCCGGAGGAAGCCCGGGGCCCCCATCTGGAGCCAGGCCCAGATGGAGGGCCCGTCAGCGAGCGCCTGGTGGCCGGGTTTGCCACGGAGCCCGGCCGGGCACAGCCCGAAAAAGCTACGTGGCACCTCTCTCTCCAACCCATGGGCCCACCACCTGTGGGAGGAACCGCTGGGGTCGGGTGCGCTGCCATATGGGTGGCAGTGAAGGTCAGGGGCCTCGACGGACCAGACCCGGGCAGCAGACGCTGGCTCTGGGGACGTGGAACGTCACCTCTCTGTGGGGGAAGGAGCCGGAACTTGTGCGGGAGGTGGAGCGCTACCAGTTGGATCTGGTGGGGCTTACCTCTACGCACAGTCTCGGTTCTGGAACCATACTCCTGGATAGGGGTTGGACTCTTTTCTTCTCCGGAGTTGCCCAAGGTGTGAGGCGCCGGGCGGGTGTGGGGATACTCACAAGCCCCCGGCTGAGCGCCGCTACGTTGGAGTTTACCCCGGTGGACGAGAGGGTCGCCTCCCTACGCCTGCGGGTTGTGGGGGGGAAAACTCTGACTGTTGTTTGTGCGTATGCACCAAACAAGAGCTCAGAGTATTCGGCCTTCTTGGAGACCTTGAATGGAGTCCTGTATGGGGCTCCAGTGGGGGACTCCATAGTTCTGCTGGGGGACTTCAACGCGCACGTGGGAAATGATGGAGACACATGGAGAGGCGTGATTGGGAGGAACGGCCTCCCTGATCTAAACCAGAGTGGTTGTTTGTTGTTGGACTTCTGTGCTAGTCATGGATTGTCTATAACGAACACCATGTTCGAACATAGGGATGCTCATAAGTGTACTTGGTACCAGAGCACCCTAGGCCAAAGGTCAATGATCGATTTTATAATCGTTTCATCTGATCTGAGGCCGTATGTTTTGGACACTCGGGTGAAGAGAGGGGCAGAGCTGTCAACTGATCACCATCTGGTGGTGAGTTGGGTCAGAGGGTGTGGGAAGACTCTGGACAGACCTGGTAAGCCCAGGATGATGGGGGATTGTCGTCAATTTCCCTGGTGGAAGTTGCTGAGGTAGTTAAACAACTCCACAGTGGCAAAGCCCCAGGGATTGATGAGATCCGTCCAGAAATGCTTAAAGCTCTGGGTGTGGAGGGGTTGTCTTGGTTGACACGCCTCTTCAACATTGCGTGGAAGTCGGGGACGGTGCCTAAGGAGTGGCAGACCGGGGTGGTGGTTCCCCTTTTCAAAAAGGGGGACCAGAGGGTGTGTGCCAATTACAGGGGTATCACACTTCTCAGCCTCCCTGGTAAAGTCTACTCCAAGGTGCTGGAAAGGAGGGTTCGGTCGATAGTCGAACCTCAGGTTGAAGAGGAACAATGCGGATTCCGTCCTGGTCGTGGAACAACGGACCAGATCTTTACTCTCGCAAGGATCCTAGAGGGAGCCTGGGAGTATGCCCAACCGGTCTACATGTGCTTTGTGGATCTGGAGAAGGCGTATGACCGGGTCCCCCGGGAGATACTGTGGGAGGTGCTGCGGGAGTATGGGGTGAGGGGGTCCCTTCTCAGGGCCATCCAATCTCTGTACGACCAAAGCGAGAGCTGTGTCCGGGTTCTCGGCAGTAAGTCGGACTCGTTTCAGGTGAGAGTTGGCCTCCGCCAGGGCTGCGCTTTGTCACCAATCCTGTTTGTAGTATTTATGGACAGGATATCGAGGCGTAGTCGGGGTGGAGAGGGGTTGCAGTTTGGTGAGCTGGGGATCTCATCGCTGCTTTTTGCGGATGATGTGGTCCTGATGGCATCGTCGGCCTGTGACCTTCAGCACTCACTGGATCGGTTCGCAGCCGAGTGTGAAGCGGCTGGGATGAGGATCAGCACCTCTAAATCTGAGGCCATGGTTCTCAGCAGGAAACCGATGGAGTGCCTTCTCCAGGTAGGGAATGAGTCTTTACCCCAAGTGAAGGAGTTCAAGTACCTTGGGGTATTGTTCGCGAGTGAGGGGACAATGGAGCGGGAGATTGGTCGGAGAATCGGCGCAGCGGGTGCGGTATTACACTCAATTTATCGCAGCGTTGTGACGAAAAGAGAGCTGAGCCAGAAGGCAAAGCTCTCAACCTACCGGTCAGTTTTCGTTCCTACCCTCACCTATGGTCATGAAGGCTGGGTCATGACCGAAAGAACGAGATCCAGGGTACAAGCGGCCGAAATGGGTTTCCTCAGGAGGGTGGCTGGCGTCTCCCTTAGAGATAGGGTGAGAAGCTCAGTCATCCGTGAGGAGCTCGGAGTAGAGCCGCTGCTCCTTCGCGTCGAAAGGAGCCAGTTGAGGTGGTTCGGGCATCTGGTAAGGATGCCCCCTGGGCGCCTCCCTAGGGAGGTGTTCCAGGCATGTCCAGCTGGGAGGAGGCCTCGGGGAAGACCCAGGACTAGGTGGAGGGATTATATCTCCAACCTGGCCTGGGAACGCCTCGGGATCCCCCAGTCGGAGCTGGTTAATGTGGCTCGGGAAAGGGAAGTTTGGGGTCCCCTGCTGGAGCTGCTACCCCCGCGACCCGTTACCGGATAAGCGGAAGAAGATGGACGTGGATGGACGTGGAGATTATGAGCAGAGACATGCATTGCACACTGGTAAATTGTTGTCCTTGTGATGAACACTGACATCTAAAAACTTGACATGATCTTACAATATTTGTTGTTTGTTTACAGTTTGTTTTCTGGGTTTCATTTTGGAACATACTGTAGCTCTTGAATGAAATGCTTTTCTCTCAAAACTCGAATGTTGGAAAGTTTTCAAATAACACTGTCCTTGAACGTAATTAATTGGGAGACAGTTTGGGACAACATTTCCCACTGTTCCAAGAACCCAAATCACCAGCAGATCCACTTCAACATATGCCATACAACATATTGGACTCCTCAGAAGAGATACGTCTCTAAAGCCATTCCTACTCCCTATTGCACGTTCTGCCAACCTGAACAAACTGGAACTTTCCTGCACATGGTCTGGGAGTGTGAACAGGTGCATGAGTTTTGGAATAAAACAACATCAATAATATCTGATTTGATAGGATATCGACTTCTTACTGAACAATTGTTTTGTTACTTAATGATGACTCTAAATTACACCTGCTTGGGAGACAGACGAAAGTTTGGTTAGCTGGATCAACCGCAACCAAGAAAATGATAGCTCAGCGCTGGCTCCCCACCCACTCGCTTTGTATAAAACAGTGGTTGGCGTATTTTCTAGATATAGTTATGCTTGAGCTCTCTACAGCAAGGATTAACAAAGCCAAGTCATTGACTATAGACCTGTGGAAAGGTGCAGCAGCACAGGTATCAGTCCTAATGACCTCAGCATCACAAGAAGTAGAGAGGAGTGACTAGGCAAGGTGTGATTTCTGTTTTTGTTTGTTTTTTCTTTCTTTTCCTCGAGACCACGGAGGGTTGGTGGTGGGAGAGGAGGGTTGTTCTTGTTCAAGTGTGTTTGTCTGTTCTGTTATTGTTGTTTAAAATGGAAAAATAAATAAAAAACTGAAGAATAAAAAAAGAACACTGTCCTTAACTGCATTACAGTGTGATGAATTTATCTTAATGTAACATATGATTACACCATAACATGAAAACATGGTACGTGTTCACTTTGATGGATTATCTATGCCAAACAAATTTCAAGTCTTACAAACACGTAGATTTTCCAACCAACAACTGCCTAAAAAGTGGGACACTTTTTAAAAAATTGTGGTTTGTTGTCATGTAAGGTTGAGCTAAAACATGGAGTTTAGCTAAATGCCCTGAACATCATTTTTGTGGTTTGCAGGTCCTAACATTATCATAAACAATAAATCTACAAATCAATTGAATGTGTCATTGATATAGCTGTGACTGTATTTTAAAGCTACTGTACTTTGTTGCCTCATTTTAACATGAGCTTCTGGTCATTTTTAAATAGCATGGTATGATTTAAGTCTTTGTATGCATCAATATGTTAAACTGGGTAAAATTACAAATAAATTGGAGTCAAGAACATTGAAGATGTCTTCACTCTAGATAGACCTCACACACACATATCTTACACTAGTTTCACTAGATTTAGAGAAAACATGAGTAACTACACAGGAAATAGATCTTCAAAATCACATCACCAGAGTCAGACAGGTGTAAAGATCAACAGGTGAAAAGATTGAAGGTACCCTGTGGAGTTTTTGACCACAAGTGGTGCTGCGGTGTAGTGATTTAAACATAGACTGTTAATATTAATGGACAACGCATCCGGTTTGGCAAAGTGCTGCAAATGCGGAAGTGCCTTAAACCTGCATTCTATCTCAATTCCAGCAGGTGGCGACACGTGTGGTTGCAAAAAGGTCGGTTTCTGTAGAAGTCTATGAGAAAGTGACCCACTTGTCACTTGATTTATTACCTCAGTAAACATTTTCATAATGAGTTTATGGTCTCAATCGCTAGTTTTAGGTCTTCTGCAACACAGAATGATGTTAATTTTTTGAATTATGGTCTCGTTGATTTTAAAATTGACGATAAAGGGGGGGTGTTTTAGGGCGTGGCTATGATGTGATTGCCAGTGAAAGTGTGTAACGTAACGTAGAGTGTAAGCAGCTCCTCCCTCACTCCTCCCTCTCGTCTAAAATCATCACATCCGCAACCAGGATGGCTGCGCCCGTAACGGCAAACTCGACGACTCATAGCAGATCTCCACAAACCAATGGGTGACGCCACACATGCGCTGTCCACTAATTTACAGTCTGGTTTTAAAGCAACACTAGAGAACTTTTCCCGCTTTGGTCCCCCTACAGGTTGGAAGTGGAATTGTCCATTACATTACATTGTCCAGTTCATTCGAACTACAGATCCGCTACCTGATCTGGCAAACTTGCATAATAGCCGCTTTCCGACCGGAAGGATTTTTGCAGTTTCTAGAACATAACGTTCCTAGAACCCTTTTTTTCTCATGTTCCGACTGGACCAATTTGGGGATTATTAAGTTCCTCTGACCGCAGTTCCTGTAACTCTTTCAGCTCCTACTTCAGGGCAGGGTCTTTTTCCTTGTCCCTTTTCCACATAGGAACCCTTAGTGACCTAGCAACGTCTGAAACACAAACAGTACATATTCTTCACTGTCTGTTGCAATTTGCCTACGTATGCTAACTCATAAGACAAACATCACGCATTCAACCAGCTAATTGTTAATGCTAGTTAAACTTACCCGTTGTTTCGTTTGCCTGTTGCGCTCTGCTCTTCTATCTTCTTCCATCATATTAATTAGGATCATATTACGCTGGAGCCTTCGTCTTCTGTGTTTCTCTGTAAAGTACTCCAGCCTAGTCTTTAAATGCCGCCATTCGAACTCCGTTTATTCTTTATTGTAGCGCTAAAGTCAAGTGATGACGCTATAAAGACCGTTGCCGTGCTTGCATCACTCCCTTACCCATCCTACCAGTTCCTATGGCCACTTGGCCAGTGCGAATGCAAATGGAAAAACTGGTTTTGGGGGAGAGTAGTTAGAACTGTTTAGAAGTGGACTGTTCCTTTAACTACGTTCCTGTAACTACTTGGTCGGAAAGCTAATGTAATGTAATGGACAATTCTGCATTCAACCTGTAGGGGGACCAAAGCAGAAAAAGTTACCTAGTGTTGCTTTAATGGTCCTGTATTGTTTGTATTGGGTGACGGAATGTGATACAAATTTCTGCAGAGGGCAGTAATACATTTTGACATTTTTTCATACTTACAACAGTGACCTATGTACATTTTAAATTTTATATAGTGAAAAAAATTGCACAGCCCACCTACTCCTCCTACAACTCCTACTACTACTACTACTACAACTCCTACTACTACTACTACTATGATCACAAAGATCTATTTTTTAATTTGTATGTTTACTCCTATTCTAATTCTTATTCTATTCAATGCCACCCTGCATTCCACTGCACATTGTTTATGACAATGTGAGAAATAAAACCTTCGTAAACAACAGGAAAAGTGCATGGTGATGTAAACATTGCATTTCTTTTCCTTTTTTTTTTTAAACATGTAAGGTTTGCAAACGTTTATTGAGGTAGAAAATGTTTGTTAGGCCTTACTTACAATAACTTTAGATGAGGAATTAGGTTTTACAATTCAAAACTCCCCATGGTACCTTTAATTTGCCATGGATCATAGCACTTTTACTCTGCGTATCTCTGGTATGTTGAGAGGGAGTGGGGGAAAGTACTCACCGTTCTTCCCAAGTCTGATCTCTTCCATGGTTCTTGAGACCAGAACATAGACGGACCACAACATACACACTATTGCTATTAGGTGAAACAACACTGAACAGAAGATCTTCCTCCTCTCGCTCTTCGACATGTGTAGCCTCTCCCACTGGAAGACGGAGGGATGGAGATGGAGAGGGGATGAGAGGCAACATTGGTTGAACGGGGAGAGAGAGAGAGAGAGAGAGAGAGAGAGGGTGTTAATTATTACAGCCTGACAGTAGATTCCAGTTCATAGCTGTGAACGAGATTTATGAGCGCGTGCCTACCATGCGTAAAGGTTTGAGCTTCGTCTCCATAATGAAGTCAAACTTGCAGAGTTCACAGCAGTGAGTGTCTGAGGAGTTGATCCACTGGTTGAGACAGGTCCGGTGGACAAAACTCAGGCTCCCCGTGCAGCGACAAGGCATTATCAATGGGCACTCGTCATCCCCCTCACAGTGGCAGATCCTACACACACATACACACACACACACACACACACACACACACACACACACACAGAAAATGCATATACAGTACACACAAAGACACACACAAGAACAGGTAATGATATGTAGCCTATTTAATATTTTCTTTGTTTTTGCTTTTCTTTTTTGCTTTTCTTTTTCTTTTGCATCCCCTGACCAAAAGGATTTCCCTCTTTGGACAATAAAGTTCAAGTTGAACTTATAGTGCACACACCTACACTCATACAGTATAAGGCTCACAAACACCCACTAACCTGCAGACCTCCATCGCTGAGTCCTCAGAGTACTCCTGTACTGTGCCTCCATTTATACCGCAGTGTTTCTGTGGTGTGGGCACTGACATGTCTCCGCCCCCTGAACCCCTTTCCTTGTATCTCTTGGTGATGAGCTTCTCGCAGTCCTCTGCCAATGAGGAGCTGTCTCCTGACTTGTAGCACTTCTCTTTATCCGTGTGGTGTGAGCCTTCTCTCTGTGAAACGTGGCTATCTCTCTTCATCGAGGCTCTGCTGCTGTGGCGCTTTTTAAGGCCTTCGTTGTCCTCCACCAGAGACCGGTTCTCCCTCCCTTCATCTGAGCCCACTGACTGCAGCTCCACGACCTCGGCTTTGTCTTCCCCTACTTTATCCCAGTTCGCCCCGTCCCTCTCTTGGCTGCTTCCGCTGCGGCGGCGCACTCTTCTGGCTTTCTCTTTGCTCCAGCTGCGGGCCTCACGCCACGCCTCATCCTCAGAGGTGGAGTCTGACTGGGGGGCCCCTGAGTTGCGGAGGCGAGGTGGCAGCTCTCTCTGGTTCTTGACAGGCCGCTCCCTCTTCTCCCCGTGCTCACTGCGGTCCGAGCTAAGTTCGGTCTGCTCCTGTTTGGCGTTGGTTTCCAAGCAGTCGTAGGTGGTGCAGCTGTTCCTCTTGCGGCGGTGACGGCGTTTCACCTGCTTCTTCTGCACCTGAGCTGACGAGCCCACAGTTGTGCTGGTGACGGCCATCACAGAGGTGTGTGTGTGCTTGTCGTGTTTATGCGATTCAGAAACATCCTCCTCTAAACGGGTCAGCTGGCTAGAACTAAACATACACGCAAACAGAGAGATGGAGATGGGTAAAAAATAAGGTGAAACAAAATGGAAAAGACATGAATGTGATGACATTAACTCAACAAATGGGCTGAAATAGTCAGTTCACTCAAATTAAAAAAGACGTACAGTATTTTATAAGTTACCTACTATCTAGCAATGCAGAAGGTTTTGTGTTCATATGCCCAGGTTTTGAGATATGTCTCTGAGATTTCTGCTTTCACCCTAATATAATGGAGGTGAATTGGATTTCCTTTGTGGTGCTCTCAGTTTGCAAAAATTACATTAAAGACAGTCAAAAGCAGCAGCTTTTTCCAGAATCTGTCCCCGTTACTCTGGAAAATCCATAGACCTCACTGTCAACACTTTTTACAAGGACCTTTTCTTATTTTCCAGTGATTGAATTGAGTTTCCTGTTTAAACAGAGCTGATCAGAGATTTGTAGGTAAGAATGGCGATGTCATATTCCTATAAGTCAGAAAAATAACCAAGTGTGGATGAGATGCAGCTCTACAGGTTGCCGTAAGTCAATTTACAAGAAACAAGAAGTCTAAATTCAGCATATTGTTATTTTCCAATTAATGTGAAAAACATTAAATACGTTGTTCCTTAAAACTCCCACCAGCTTCCATGTTGACTGGAAATTATGTTGGCGGGACTGATCTGATTCGCAGTGGTTAGGGCAAAATAACAACTCCTCAGAGACAGAACAATGGGACATGATGTACGACTGAATAATGAAGTGAAAACAAAATGTCAAAATTTTGAATAATTATCACGCTGGGTAATCAGAATAGAAAAGGGTGAATATGGATTAATATGAGCATGGTATACACAAATGGAGGTTCAAGCACTCACATACATCACATTTGTCCACACTGCTATAAAAAAAAAACAATGTCCTGTCAGCCTAGAAACCACAGGACTGAGCCTGTCAGCATGACGACCACACCATTAGTGGATATAATAAGCTAAAGGATCCCATTACTGCAATCAGCCATCTTCCCCTCATTGATTGTGCTTTGGGAGCACCATTGGATTTCAGCATCCATTTTAATTTTTTTAATCCCCTTTCCGTGCAGCAGACCATACTAATTCAGTCTCCCACTTAGTGGTGAAAAAGTTTTAAAATGTGCATGTTAATATCCCAGAGAGAACTGTGGCTGTGGCTTAAAGAGAGATTTTTTAAAGATAGTCAAGAAAACTTGGCAGAACAGCTGGCTCACCTGCATATGTCCTGAGAAGACGGCGTGATTGATGTTCTTGAGGCTGTAGTTAGACCTGTTGTAGAGTTGCTGGCCTGAAACAACCAACAGGCTCAAATTAGCTTTCATGTTGGTTTGAAAGTACAACAATCAACTATCACTAGTTTAATAAAACATCACAACATCAAAACCCACTTTCCAATGACCACATAATCAAACTAAAGACTTATATGAATAAATGATAAATCATACACATGAATGATCTTCTGCATTCATTGATTTTTGTTGGCTGTTAGGGGGCAAAAGAACCCCAAAAAGGTGACAAACATACAGCCCTGACATATTACAGCCTTATAAAGTACTGCTAACATTTTAACATGTACACATCCAGGAGACCTGGAGAAAACACCAGCATTTATTTTGAGTATTTCTGGCGACCTGACAAATCTCAGTCCACTATTCACTCGCTTTTTAGCTCTAGTTTGGCCTACACCAACTCCTGAGAAATGTATTTGAAGCTTTAGCTGACATTAGAGGCTTTTTGCATTAGCTAATTGTTGACTTTTTCCTGATATAACTTTATCTTTGGTTTGTTTGAGCGTTTTAATTGCCCCCTGGGGATGAATAAAGTGATTTGAATTGAATTGAATTTGCTAAAAGAAGCTCCCTACTCCTAAAATGTTAATTTTCTAGTCATTAATACAAAACAATTTTCTAAAAGATGCTAAAAGGCTCACGTGACCTGTTGAGCTGCAAGGGATGACTCTATGTGGCTTTCACATTACACATAGTCATTTGATTCATAGTTAATATGAAAAAACGTGCATTGGGGGAGCATAAAGCACTATTTAGTGTCTCATGAGTCAAAAACAGCGTGTACTTAGAGCAACCGTATATTGATTGGTTAGTAACACTTCTAGCATTTATGCATATTTATCAGATTCTGCTTGGGAAAACGATGCTACCATATATTGTGAAATGTGACCTTGATATTGGCTCTTTAAGCTGGATGATACTCAATGGTTACCTTGGAGATGTTGCTGGATCGACTCCCTGAGCGCCCGGGGGCCTTCCTCCCCTGCAGGGAGAAGGAGAGACAGGAAATCATTAGAGAACACATAGCAATGTAGCCTGAGGTGTTTAAACCAGCAATTTCTCTGGCACACTAAATATAACATTCATAACATATTAAAACAATATTTCAGTGCACTTACTTCAACACAGGAGCTAGGGGCTTCTTTGTCTCACCATAACATTTTAATGTGATCTGCAGTAGATTATTTTCATCATGAAATAATCTGTTGATTCTTTTTTCAGTAAATTGATTCATAGTTTCATCTATAAAATGTCAGAAAAATAGTTAAAGGCTGATGTCTTCAAATGTCCTGTTTTCTAAGACATTTCACTTAAAATATTATAAAATAAAGAAAAGCAGCAAATCTTCAAAAGCTGAAAACAGAGAATATTTCCAATGTTTGCTTAAATAAAAAACTGTAATGGTTCATTAATAGTATTGGTTATGACTTTTCTGCCAATCAACTAATTGCTCAATCGTCTGATTGTTTCAGCTCTAATCTGCTGTCAGTTTCAATTTGGCCCAATATTTCAATGTCAGAAATTGTACAAAGCCATAGTTAAAGCAACACTAGAGAACTTTTCCTGCTTCGGTACCCCTACAGGTTGGAAGTGGAGTTGTCCATTACATTACATTGTCCAGTTCATTCGAACTACAGATCCGCTACCCGATCTGGCAAACTTGCATAATGTAATGTAATGGACAATTCCGCTTCCAACCTGTAGGGGGACCGAAGCGGGAAAAGTTCTCGTGTTGCTTTAACTTTTCAAACTAGAAGTTCTCTACAAAGGCGCCCAAAATAAGTGAAATGTGAGAAATGAGGGACCATTCCTTAAATTTTCAGTTGTTGAAGTAGCTAAAGATAGACAAATTGGACAAACCAATGCTTTAATCTGCAATAAAAACAAAAACATTATAATTAAACAAAGCACCTTTTACCATCATTCATGTTCTATAGTATTCAGTGTTATTCAGTGACTGGCTGTGTGTTGATTGGTTAAAATCCAGCATCAGGAATCATGTGTGGCCACATGTCCTTCATTGTGACCCAAGCTAAAGCCAGCCAATCCTATTACCTGTTCGGCATCCTCTAAGTGTGCAAGATGCTGCCCTGCAATGTGTCTCTATTTAAAGCAAACTAATAGCACTATTTCTAGAACTTTCAACAGCGCCAATTGTCCGAACTCAACCTTGAACTCAACCCACTGACATCTGTGGCCTCATTTACTGCCTGCAGCTTTTTACACAAGTTTCAGTTACCAGTAGACAGTTATTTGTAGAAGTTACCAAGTACTGACACGTATTGCCCACAAACAACCACATACAAAAAAAATCTTCCTTGGTATCTGAATCATGTGTTTTCCAAGTTTATTTCCAGACACCAACACACTCTCAAACAAGATCAGATTACGAGCGGGCAAACCCTTTATCACCATATATGCAATGTTATATTATCGATTATGATATATATTACTCTCCCTTAGAGATAGGGTGAGAAGCACAGTCATCCGTGAGGAGCTCGGAGTAGAGCCGCTGCTCCTTTGCGTCGAAAGGAGCCAGTTGAGGTGGTTCGGGCATCTGATAAGGATGCCCCCTGGGCGCCTCCCTAGGGAGGTGTTCCAGGTACGTCCAGCTGGGAGGAGGCCTCGGGGAAGACCCAGGACTAGGTGGAGGGACTATATTTCCAACCTGGCCTGGGAACGCCTTGGGATCCCCCAGTCGGAGCTGGTTAATGTGGCTCGGGAAAGGGAAGTTTGGGGTCCCCTGCTGGAGCTGCTACCCCCACGACCCAATACCGGATAAGCGGACGAAGATGAATGGATGATATATATTACATTTTCTAGAAAAGTAATTGAGAAATTATTCATGGATAAAATAACCCAACAGAAATGTCTTGTTTTGGGTAATTTTAGCAGAGTTAATACCTGACAAATCAAAGTCACATTGATGCAGAAATCATAAAAATCCCAATTTGCCAACATTGGTTACAGAGAGATTTTAAAGGGATAGTTACTTCGGTGTAAACAGCTTCTCTTAGTAGAAAAATAAATAAATAAAAAAAAAAAAAAAATATATATATATATATATATAGATAGCTAGATCAGCTGTGTCTCTGTTTTCAAGAGTTAAATACTGGTTGTTTTAAAACATTAAATTAATGGGACAATATGGTTACTGCATGGGTTTGGTCCATGTACAGTGAATGAGGAGTGGACAGCATTTCTACTCAGTTTTTGGCCCAAAAACATAAGAATCTCTTGGCAGGCGTCTAAACATAGAATGTTGTCTTAACATTTACTTTGTTGGCAAAGCTATAGTTAGAAACTACCTGTAACAACAAGAAATCTGAGATGAAACACTCCTACTTTTCCTGTCCTACTCAAATCAACTTTTCCAAATCACTACTTTAAGTTGGCTTTCATTGGCCACACTGATAATGTTACTGGAAAACACATCTCCAGCCTCAGCTGTCTTTACTGTGGAAAGATGCAGAATTCTGTATGAGCTATGTCTGGAAATTAGTCCCTGACACGCACGCACACACGCACGCTCGCATGCACACACACACACACACACACACACACACACACAAATATGAAATATATATATATATATATATATATATATATATACACAGTACACACAAAGACACACACACGAACAGGTGGCCTATTTACTAAACAAGAACACTGGAAATGATGTTGGTGGGACTATGTCATTTGCGGTGGTTAGGGCACGCACGCACGCACGCACACACACACACACACACACACACACACACACACACACACACACACACACACACACACACACACAGCCAACTGTCAACTGGTGTGTGGGCAGTAAAAAAATAATTTTACTAAATTGAGTGAAAGTAAAAGAGATGTGTTTTGATAGTATATTCACAGGAGGAAATTTAGATTTAAAAGATAACAGTTGTTATTCTGAAAATGTTCCAATACATTCCCATTAAATCCCAGGAAAAGACCCAAACAGTGCTCATGTTCATCATAGCGAGGGAAAATGTCATCCTCACTTTGGACGCAATGGACACAGAGGAATAAGATATGACTTTGGCTACGCAGGTAATAAATGTAATTCATCAATATATTGTTTTGATCTTTTGATGACATTTGTTGAGTATAATAACTATAAAATACATAAAATACTCAACAGCTCTGATGGCCTTAATGCTAACAAACAAGCTCAGTCATTTTTAAGAAAAACAGTGCTAGGTTAAATCTATTTTTAAATAGTATTTAATACATGCCTGCTGTCATGCAATACATGTAAGAGGTCTGTTTGTAAATGTTTGGTATTTATATTATATACAGTATAATGCCTATAGGTGTAGCAGTATGAAAGTTATAGGTTTAATGTATCTTACAGGATATTTATATAGTTCAAAGTTCATGTTTGTAACGTCTCATGTGGGTGGCTTCTTTATACATTTTTTTTGCTTGACATATAAAAAGCAACACAGAGCTTGCCTGTACCAACCCACACACTGACCCTGATGTGGGTACACTCTGTGAAAATCAGTGAAATAAATAAGAGACACTGACAAGTAGAAGACTGCATCCTCTAAGCTGATCAAGGGATTTGCTGATAGCCAGGTTTAAATCAGTAGTCCTGCATGGAGTCAAAGCAAACGCAGTGTCCTCAGGGGTGGTAGACTACATGGACACATGTAGTCTATGGGCACATGCTTGTAATGTTTGGTAGTTTAACAAGACATTTATTATGAGTCACAAAACAGATTATCTGCCAATAATTCCATAATTCACGTAACAATACTCCATTATGTGGTTTAAAAAAAAACAACTGTGCATGTGTGCTCTTCAGGTGTACATTTTTCATTAGTCTGAATTTGCAGAGTTTGTGCCACTTCATCATTTTAATACTCTCAGCCATGTGGTGCATTCATGTGCTCATGTAAAGCTCTAGATGCGTTCAGTAGATGTGTTTCACATGAAGGCTTCTAAAACAACGTGTTAATATGACAATGTTTAAGTTGTAGGTGGAAGGCACGTTTGACGGAGCTAAGCTAACCATATTCGCCTGCTTCCAGTCTTTGCGCAAAGCTAAGCTGAATACATTGGACCAGTTTTCAGAACACAAAGATGTTAAACTGCTATCAATCTAACTCCTGGTAAGAAAGCTAGCAACAGTGTTTTTCAAAAGTC
The DNA here is from genome assembly GCF_008315115.2 of Sander lucioperca. Classification (NCBI taxonomy): domain Eukaryota; kingdom Metazoa; phylum Chordata; class Actinopteri; order Perciformes; family Percidae; genus Sander; species Sander lucioperca. Next base: position 34,868,779 of record NC_050176.1, read on the forward strand.
AGAGTATTCCTTTAACCGGCACATTTGAACTGAGCGAAACAACAGTTGAACTCGCTATCCATGCGTTGCTATCCAGTCTCGCTATCTTCTCTGGATGACATTAAAGTCTGATAAGCAGTACTACTGTGTGTGTATGGGTCTGTAGCATCTGTACAGTAGTTGCATCTGTATCATAATCTCACTTAAGATTTCCCATCTCTTTGCCTCATACCTAATAAACAGAAATACTTTCTCCTTTATTTCTATTTTTTTTTGTTGACTTTCTAAAATCACTTATAGTAAGAAGCCTTTAAGGGGAAAAGCCATAGTATTAACAATATTGAAATGTACACTTGCAGTGGATTTGTGAGTCTGTAGATGTTTGTTTACAGATATATTTAATATATTCAGTAGAACCTTTACAGCTTTGAGTTGTAGTTCAAGTGGAATGTTTGTTTAAAGGAAGTTAGCTCTTTGCATATAAATAATGTAAATGTAAAACAAAACAACAGGCACGCCATACACACTTGTTTGGGCTTGCGAGCTGGCCAAGGAGTAGTAGGCTAACGTTACGTTTTGAGTGGATGGTGAGCGTGAGACGCCGAAATGGATGCCAATAAGATTCTGAATGGAAAGTTTACTCTTAAAAAGTTGCCAAATGGTTCCATTGACAAGACCAAAGTGATCTGTGTGTTTTGTCGTTGTGAACTGAGCTATCATCGCAGCACATCCAGTCTGAAATATCACTTGATGGCCAAGCACACAGCTGATGCGAATTCTCCGCCCCCTCGTCAAAGGCAGGCAACAATGGATGACTTCAGACAGAAGCACATTTGCACAAAGCAAGCCGATCCACTTTTCCATGTTGATAAGAGCATTAAAATGAGAAAAAAAATAATGGGACAAAAAGAAATCAAGGGACATTTAGAATAGATAAAAATGTGCGATTAATTGCGAGTTAACTAATTAATGCGATTAAATATTTTAATCGTTTGACAGCACTAGTTTTTTTGTTTCTTGTGTGTATGTAATGTATTTGTTCTCCAGGTCTAGGACAGCCATGGGTTTTTTCCTGTTTCTGTACAGTATGAAAATGAACTAACAGACAGTGTAACAAGAACACTTTAAGGAAAGTTTAGTTTTTGCACACTTGATGTTTAGTGGGATGGAGTACAGAAAAGTTTCAAAAATGTGCTAATTGATTTTTTTCATATTATGGATACAAATGGAATGGATGCCTAGAACAGTAGGACAAATATTTCAACATTTCTTAAATGATTTAAGTATCAAGGATTTGTAGTTTATGGGCTAAAACATGGAAAACCACATTTTACTGGTCCAGTGAAATAACAACTGCATTTTCTATGTTTTCAACTTGTGTTGCTGGGTGTATTGTTCCTATATCTATTGCTTTTATACCTAAAATAAGAAGATGGTCTTTAAAATTAAAGTACTTTTTTTTTTTTTTTTTTACTTTCAGCTTTGTCACATTTTAAACATGTAAAAATAGGATTAGAAAAAAAGTTATTCAAAGCAAAGACCTGCATTATTCAATAAGCTCATGCTGGACTGACTACAGTCTACCATGGAGGTGATTTACACTGCAGAAAGGGCAAGAAGTGCAGAGCTAGTGGCATTGATAAAAAAGAGTATTATTAGTATTCTTCACATACAAATCTAAAGAAGTATATTTTATGGGGTTATTTATTTATTATAACAGTCCTGCTACAAAAGACGTTTCCATGTCTGTGTTCTAGTTCACTCTTCACTCTGACCACAGGCAGCTGGCCGTAAAAATTATAAATTTTGTATACATTAATACTGAGTGGCCTTCACTGTATGTAAGCAGGTGTACCCACTTATTGACTTTTCTATATAAATCTTTTCTTGGGCTAGTTCCTCCTTACCTATGTACATACGACCTGTGCTCTCGTGAAGTCAGTTCCTCCAAATTAGGATGAAGTTTGGTGGAAAAAAAGCTTATACACAACTTTTGTACAGAACAACTTAGTAAATAGTAAATTGTAAAGGATCTAGAACCAGCACTTCTCGTTTTGCTCCATGTTTATCGCTTTAACTTAATTTAGATAGTTTTGCCAAGTAAAAAACCCATGTATGTGTCTTAATTGACTTTATTTTTATTTTGTAGGGTTGGATGGTCATTTTTCCCTTATTTAGATCCCTGACAATAGAGACGTTACCTAATGTAACAAATAACAAAACGTCATTTAAAAAAGCGAGTAATCCAACAGTCAAGACTTTTTAGATGCAGACCTTGTGACCACTGTACACACTGTACAATGAATGAATGACCATAGGATATTATGCTAAATAGGGCTGTACCGAATAGTTCGAAGCTCAATCAACATTTGTATGCCTCGCTAGGGTGGGGCGATTGGCTGAATACATCGCCTGTTGTTTTTGGGGGAGATTTTTGTCCTCTTGTTTTGCTAATTTAATCGTCTGCCTTCGAAGAACGGGCAGCAACTCTCACTTGGCTCTCACAAAGAGGCCACCAATGGAAGAGAGAGACAGCCTATTTTCAAAAATAAAATATGACGACAGACTTCATATGAGGAAGTGAAACCATTTTGTACTAACAGTTACTCCCAAAAAGATGTCAGCTACTTTTTAACTTCCTGTTTACATTATTAATAAGTGCATGCAACGACAACATATTCTTGTTTGTGTCTGGAATCAAGAGACCGAATATACACAATTTAACTTGACAGCAACCATCTGACGCATGAGTTTGTAAACTATAGTTTTCATTAGAACTCAACTCTTTAGTTCATGCATGGCGAGGATGACCTTGTTCTCCTTTCTGCTTTAAGTCCCTAATTCTGTCAGACAAAGCCACTTCATAGCCTCATGAATGGCGGCACGGTGGCTCAGTGGTCACAGCAAGTAGGCACTGCTGAGTACTGGGTTGGATTCCCGTTTAGGGCAGGGCCTTTCTGTGTGGAGTTTGCACGTTCCCCCCGTGTTTGTGTGGGTTTCCTCCAGGGGCTCCTGCCAGTACCCCTCGGCGAAGGTACCACTGCTCTAATTAGTTAGGATTGTTTAAATGCAGAGGATACATTCCTTGTATATGTAAAAATGTACTTGTGGGCGCCTGGTTAGCTCACCTGGTAGAGCGGGTGCCCATGTGTAGAGGTTTACTCCTCAATACAGTGGCCGCGGGTTCAACTCCAACCTGCGGCCCTTTGCTGCATGTCATTCCCCCCTCTCTCTCCCCTTTCAAGTCTAAGCATTTGTCCTATACAAATAAAGGCCTAAAATGCCCCCCAAAAAATCTTAAAAAAAAAAAATGTACTTGTCAAATAAAGGAAATATTATTTTCATGTGATGTAACATGAGGTGATGCGAGGTGATGGGATGTTCTATGATGTGACGTGATGTCAGGCTCTCAAGTGGGGGAACAGTGATAAAAGGCTGCTGAGTGCATACTGTACATGTACTGTATGCGAGCGACTGAGTGAGTTGAAAATACTGTCAGCTGATAATGGAGGCTGACACACGCGCATTCACACACGCACGCACGCACACACACACACACACACACACACACACACACACGCACGCTTGCACCCTCGCACGCACATATGCAACCTCTTCTACAATCATTTAAATCATCACTTAAGGACTAATCAAATGATTTCTACCTTCTGACAACACAAAGCTGAAATGTTAAGCTTTAACTGGAAAAAAACATAAACCTACAGAGCTTTTTCTGGCACCTCAGAAGCACGAAAACAGAGTTAAGAGGTCAGTAACTCACCTCGGTCTTGTCTTTGGAGCGAGCAGTGCTCTTGCCGTTGCTGGCTGTCTCCCTGGCCGGAACCACACTTATCTGTTGTATTGGCATGCTGCTGTTTCTAGGCAACACTCTGGTATTACTCCCACAGCTTTCCCAGCACGCCGCGCCTTCCTGTCCTCTGATCCGCGTCCCTGCGCGTGATCCGCTGTTCCATCCACGAGCCGCTTTTAGGGAAAAGGGACAGCTCTCCGGGATCGCTTTCCTTTATCAGCCCAATCCAGATCACCAAGAGAAACGGAGATGGGATCAGGTCACCGTGGCAACAGGAAGACAGCTCTGGAAATGGTTGGGTGTGAAGTCGTCATGACAACTGGGAAACTACTCAACAGTGCGCACCACTTCCTCCTCCTCCTCCTGTTCTCTCATGCTGCGAGAGACGTAGAGAGGAAGAGTTGAGATGGAGCCGAGCAGTACACAAGGAGACAAGGCAAACGTGTGTTGTAGTGACGTGCGTGCGTGTGTGTGTGTCTCGGAGGGGCGGAGCCAGGATTTTGTCGTGCTTGCTGGGTAATAAGCATTCATTCCACAAGGATTAGGGCTTAGACTAACCTCAATCTCCTCCTCTGACCAGTGGTGCTGCTAATAAGCTTATGCAAGTTGTGCACATGAGCAGCAGCCACACACACACACACACACACACACACACACACACACAGCCAATAGCCTGATTGTTCAGACAGTCCCTGCTGAGAAACAATGTGTTGATAGATGTTTAGCCGCCTTATTTCTTCTGTCAGGTTAAAGGAATAAAGACACATCAGTCGTCTGACCGGCCATGAGGTGAAAAACCTATACAACCATATCAGTGTCTTCACAGAATGTGTGTAGGTGTGTGTGTTTGTGGTGGTGAGTGTGTAATCCTATTTGAAATAGTCTTAGGTCATGAGGATTATGATTGATATAACTGGAAAATGGGTGACTTGAGGTGATAACGAAAGTGCAGCCGCTGACTGAGATGAAGAGGCAAACAAACTCAAGTGGTAAATTTCTCCTTAGATGTGCACAGGGCAATGACCACTTCACAGTACTTTTTTCTTTTTTTAAGTTACAATATTCAAGGGGCTTCCAAGATGCATAATCAAGATGATTTGAATAAATTACAAATCAAATTTATTACCGCTGCAACTGGAATTTTAAACCAGATTGTGTAGTTTTCTTCCCTTCACTTTTTATTATTAGTATTATTATTCTATACTGTTAGAATGAAATTGGCTTTACAAATACATTTCATCCATGGCTCCAAGATTTTTTTTCAGTGATTCAAATAGGTCAAGTGTTATTAGGTGCATTAACGGCAGTTTACCGGAAAAGCAGCTGAGCCAATAAGAGTTTTGTAGGCGGGATTATGAAGGGAAAGGTCACCTTCTTGTGCAAGAGCATGAACAATGTAGAAAGAAAATTTGCCACAAAAATGGCGTCAATCGACATATTTGTTTGAAAAGCTCAAATTTGAAAGCTCAAGCCAACTGTTGAAGAATCTCTATCACAGTGGACAATAAAGTCACACTGTATTGCATCATAAAAAAGCAGCAGCAGCCTTGTTTTCAACAACCACAAATGAGAGAGAGATGTGTATATATGTGTCCCAGATAAGAGATGCAAACCCACATGCTTCACACACACACACACACACACACACACACAAGCATTTAATGGCATTGGAAACAGGGAAGTCAGAACCCACTTGCTTTGTGGTCATCATGCTTGTGGACTGCAAAGCTTTAATTCTTTTTAACATAGATCTCGAGGTTTGTTTGATGAGAAGATGAGTAGGGGGTTTCAGAGGTCATATTTATTTGTCCCATTGCAACAGAAACAGCTACCACATCCTGCAAAGAAAACATAAAGCTGCTTGAGGTCAAGTTTCAAGTTCAAGACAAGTTTCACTTTCAGAAAGTCGGAATGTGTCCCCCACTTTTACCAAGTAAAGCAAATACTCCACCTGAGAGCAACATCATGAATCTTAAAATTGATAGATTTATACAAGGGGAGCTTCTACTTAAACACACACACACACACACACACACACACACACACACACACACACACACACACACACACACACACACACACACACACACACACACACACAAAGCCCATTAATAATTAGGGTTAATATGATCTCACTTGAACTTGAAAGGGGATGTGTTAGTTTGCTCTTCACAGCTCTTGCAAGTCTGTGAAAAGACAGAGGGTGTGTGTGTTTGTCATGTGTCATGAAGCTGCTGTGTGATGGTCAACATCTGAACGCTCCAGTAACATACACTGGGTAAGTGTTTGATCCTAATCTTGATTCAGTGTGTCATGGGAAGAGACGTCACCTTTGTGGGAAAACAGATTTTACAGATGAAATGTTCACAGCTGCGGCAGCGGGTGTAGATGGCATCTCTATTTACTGAGCTGGAGGTGTTGACGATCATGTTCTCTCTCTTGGTGTTCGCCCTCTTCGCACTCACTGGGATGTTCAATGAGGAGCGTGCATGCACGAATGGTACGACTGCAAACACACACATACACACACACACACACACAAATGTCTGATTTTGTCCATTTAGTTACTTTACAGACACTTGTTATTTGCTCCATATGGAAAACTAAGCTACGAGAATCTCATGTGTTGCTTAACTTTTACATTATTTTGAAGGCTGAAGTATGTACGTCTACCCTCATTAATATAAATGTGGTGGAGAAAATTGAGTATGATACAATGTAATTCTGCATTCGGCAGGGCAGTTGTATTACACTGCATTAGTTTTAGCAAGGTATACAGTACCTATCACACTGGCAATGGAGGAATAGTATATACTGAAAATATTTTTGTGCAAAACAATAAACACATCCTACAATATCTCTCAATATAGTTACGGCACTACAAACTACAACCTCAAAGATTATAGTGTGATTAAATGAAAACGTATCTGAAGCATGGAGGTTTATTCATGACAACAGCCATGAACAGACCACATACAATTTATGAGGTATACAATAAGTCATGTATAGAATAACATATATACTGTATTTAAAAATCTGTAGAATAATCTTAATTTAAAGGTCCACTTAGTAGCTTTTTGCTTTTGTTTCAAATACATCATTTTTACATTTATATTATGAGACACTAAACAGCATAAATAATTGCTACCATTTTCTATCCATCAGAGACAAACATAGAACCCCAAAGTGAGGAGGTGATCGTCTGACTCCAGACGAGGTTCATGACTAAGAATGTAAAGCTTCAGAGGGCAACAGCGGTCTCTTTCTTCCTGTTCAGTGCCTTATAAGGACATGTCAGCCAAAGACTTGTGTGAGTGTGTGTGTGTGTAAGAGTGTTATCAGTTACCAGAACAAAGTCTAAATATCGACAGCTGAACATGTGTGTGTGTACATTATTATAGGATCCAGTGTCCTGTGATTCAGGATGAGAAACAAAGGAGTGGCCTAGATGTTACACTGTAAAAGAAAAAGTTAATAAACAAACGCCTGCTTCAACAAACTGTTCAAAGACAGTATCTCACGCCTGCTTTCTTTCCTCTTTGTATGTGAAGACACACAGAAGTGCTTTTATTTTGACCTTTACATCTGAAAAAAGCTGCTGTGATACTTCCTACAGGTAAGTCTCAAAACCCTGTACCTGCCTTTTCTTGTTTAATCTCGCTGTTGGATTTACTAAACAGGAAATATGCCTCAAACTAAGGTCATCTCTGACTGAGGTCTACAGCCAGGGTTCGAATTACGTGGGAGCCAGTGAGAGCTGAGCTCCCATAGAGAGAGGATGAGCTCCCATGAAAGCAGTAAAATTACACACCTGTGGGGGTCTCATCAAATCATCAGCACCATTATTTAAATCACAAATAAAGCACTTTTCCCAAACACACGGAGCTCTGAAGCAGACCTGTGCAATGTCCATTCTCGCTGTAAAAATAGAGATGAGCAGCGCGCCTTCCGTCCGTAGTTTATGCAGCTTCAGGTTTATAATGGACGCGCTCTGCTGTCGACATGCTGCGATGTGTCACGTTTGTGCTCCGTGTAATTCTGCTGTAGTTTTGGTTTCCCACCTCTGATGTAGAGCAGCGTACAGCCACTTCCCTAAACTTTGTCTCATTCAGAGACCAGAGTCTCAAACGGGGCTCTGAGTCTGTCAGAAGGTCTGAGATCTACCATATCAGCATATCACATCATGCCTCTTTACAATTTCACTGAAGCTCCTGACCTTTTACTGCAGTTCTTTCATTGGATGTGCTCATGAGAATATTTGTGCATATATTCATACTGTGATAACTTTATGGTTAACAGTAAAATGTAGTTAAAGTTATGAAAATGAAAAATGATCACTGAAGTAAACTTCCCCTGAACTTCTTTTTCTTTGATTTCAACACTGACTGTTTTATTCATGCCTCCAATTGCACTGGTCACTAATATTATGATTCTATAGTGCATTTCTTAACTTTGTGATTCCTAAACCCAGCATCTGATTCTGCACCGTTTCAGGGTAAAAGTAACCAAGAATCGAGGTTTCTGCAACAAAATGTGCCCTAAAGCTCCGTCCAGACCAGGAAGAACTATTATTATTCTTGTTGTGAACAGAAACTCATTTTGAGTTTTAATACAGTCGACTGATACAACCCAGCACAACAAAGAGCACTGTAGGTACACTGTAGAGCATGAGTCATTATAAACCAACAGCTGACTGAATGAACAGTTACAATAACGAGGGTGTAAGGCCCTCTGCTGGAAGTGACATGCTACTGCACCTCAAGCTGTGTGTAACAGTATTGCTTTAAAAATACTTTTTTTTCATCTACGTAATGCAAAACCATGGCGTTTGTGCTGACCAATAAATTAATTTTAGTATGTGGATAATGTGTATTTTAAGATGGCAATAATCTGTAGTTTCACAATCTATTACAAAATGTATTACAAACAACACAGAGCACATGGTTTTGGAAAGTTATTTCCCTGAATTATACTGCTATGCTTAGGCAATGCTTCCCCTGAGATATGTACAAATCCTACTGCCTTAGCAGAGAATGGCAGACACCTAGTATTGGGCCTATCTCTGTGCTTTGCTTTCTATAGAACGTGCCTGCTCTTTAGCCCCATCTGCAGTTTTCATAAAATATCACATTGATGCTTCATTAAATTCCACTGAAAAAAAAAACAGGCAGGTTGAGCCAAAGTAAAAAACTAGAAAAAGCACAATTTAGGAAGAGACTGGATGCTTTTCTCTATGTCCTTTGTATCTACTGATGTGTATGGCCAGAAAACCACGAAGACCCAGACTGTATTTAAAAAACAAACCAGAGGTGGCCGGGTTAGCTCAGTTGGTAGAGCAGGCGCACATATATAGAGGGTTAAGGCCATTTTATGCTTCTGCGTTAGAGTGCGGATCGGGCCGCATTTTTCTGTCCGAGCCCGGCCCGCGTCCGACAGAGAAGTAACCGAACCCGACCCGAGCCCGACGGGCATTAACATATTTATGTCCGAGCCCAACACAGTTAAAATCTAATTTTTTTCTCATGCTATTGACACATGTACGTTTGTTTGTGTGGAAAGCCCGCTTTTATTAAGCAACTGTAGGAAGGCATTCGGAAATGTCAACAGATGAGTGCATCAGTGCACACGGGACAACAAGCGCACGTTAATAAGCTGTTTAATTTAAAATGTTCAATGTGTTAACCTTTCCTGATTGCTTCGTTCCCGACCGTGGTCAGAAAACCAGGGGACACTCGTTACCTCCAGCGCCGACGTTATAAAATGAATAACGTCAGGGTTAAAATCCCGTTTCTGGTCAGCAAATGAATGACCTTGGCTTTCAGGCTGGAGTTTATTTCGGACATCGCACACACTGTGTACAAAACTTAAATTTATTCCACCAACTCTGCTCCGGTCGCATCTACACGTCTGCTTCCTCTTTCTCTATCTCTCTTCTGCCCACTTTCCACACACACACCCACACGCACTGAGCTCTCTTAAAGGAGCCGTAGCACCATTTTACAACAAATGCCTTATCGCGCTGATGTGACCGAGCCCGACCCGAACCCGAACATCGTTTCTAAATATCTGTCCGAACCCGGCCCAGCCCGACGTGTTGTGCCAGGTCAGGTATCCATCCTCTATTCTGCATCGAATCGACGGCGTACCCCCGCAGACCCCTCTGCGTCTACGCCGGACCCTATGCCGTAGCCTGACGTGCACCTCTTGAAAAATGTAACTACACGGCGCTCGGCCGTAGCGTGGTAGCGTTGCATTTCCCCCGACTCACTTCCTGGTTCTCCTTCTCAATAAACATGTAATCAAGGAGAGGGTTAACTTTTCCTGCTAAAGAGTTCCCACCATGGTCAGAAAGCACAGGTGAGACACTTTGTTTCTCTCACTATGACTCTAGAGTCGCTACTCACTCCGAAGCTAATCGCCATCACTCTCTCACTTCTCCCTCGCTCTATCACCCACTCCCCCCACACATACACACACACACGCCGGCTCAATGCACACACCAGCGCACAAGTATAAACATCAGGCCACTTACGTAGGCTACGGCGAAAGCTCTGTGTTGAGCCTCCGCAGAACCATAAAACAGGCTTTACTCCTCAACGCAGCGGCCGCGGGTTTAACTCCGACCCTTTGTTGCCCCGTCTCTCTCCCCTTTCATGTCTTCATCGGTCCTGTGGAATTAAAGGCCTAAAATGCCCCCCAAAAAAATTCAAACCAGAGTATGGACACTGGGTTTGTATGTCCAGAGAAGCCGTCATGTCTGGGTTAGGATTTAACAAACCAAGTGACTTTTGGCCCCTGAAGCCCTATTGGGGCAACATCCTGAGGGGTTAGAGGCTGCTCCCTGTTGAGTTTGCCCCTTGACCCTTGAGCCCTCCGTCACTCCTCCACAGTCAGCCATCTAGTTGCCAACGTGGAGGGGAGGAGGCGCTCCAGAATAAAGACTAGGATAATCAACCATCGTGAGATCCTATCTTCTTCTTCACTAATGCAGAAGAAAAAGAAAAGAAAAGAAAAAAACGCCCGGCTTATTTGTGTGATGTGTCCTGATGGTTCATACTATTAGTGTGTGTATTGGGTGTCCACTGCTGTTCATGTGTATATGTATCTTTTGGGGTCTGTATTGGGCAATCTGAGATAAAGGGTCTTAAGAGTAATTAAGCCCTGGCTGGCTGCGGCCCTCATTAACACTGACGACCTTTATGGCATGACAACAGACCTACTATCACTCCAACGATGGCCAACGAACTGACCCATCAGATCACAATCAACACTCGTACACAGACCCACTGGACTACACCCCATAAATGTTTTTACAACACAGCACATAACATCTCTGCTACTTATTCTTTCACCTACGCTCTCCTTTGTATACAACAGAATGAGTCAGTAGGTACAAACCTATAGTCAATACAACTTGGGCTCTCGCAATTTGTTTAGTTGGTTATGATAATATTCCACTCACAAAAAGTAACATCACTACGAAGCAACACACACAATCTTTCAAGACAGAATCAAAAGCTTTCCCCTAAAACAACAAGTGACAAATTAAAAGAAACACTTTTAAACTGTTAAAAACAGATGCTTCCATACAATGTCCATGGGGTCTAATGTGTATGAAAATAACGTGGGCAATATGGATAAAATCCATCACCTATTATTTTGCAGATTTAGTCTCGATTAATCGTTCTATAAATCAGTTTCTAACGTCAGAAAATAGAAAGGTCTTTCACAAGTTTCCAGAGACAAAAGTGTCTTTAAATTAGCTAATTGTGTCTTATCAACAGTTCAAAACCCAAATCTATTCAACATAAAACGAACGGAGGAACAAAATAAATCAACCCCGGAGGGCGAGGGCAGGCACAAGAGTCATCCGGGGCCAGGAAAACACAGGACAGCGGATCCCAGGGAACTGGGAACAGAACTGCTAGGCACTAGGGTACAGGGTACTAGTGGGCAAAGAGGCCTGGGGGAAACAGAGGGCCGGAGAGGTCTGGGGGAAACAGAGGCCCAGTGAGGCCTAGGGGAAACAGAGGCTGGTGAGGCCTAGGGGAAACAGAGGGCCTCAAACACTGGACTCAAATGCAGAGAGGGCGCAGGCAAAGGTAAGTTGAGCAGAAGATTTATTTCTCAACATAATCCAAAAGGTGGTAGCAGTCAAAAAAATAGGAATCCCAGGAAAACAAGAACACTGAGACAAACCGGGTAGACTAACAATTAGAACTCCAAAACAGAAACAATGACCTGACACAAGACAAGGGAAACACAAAGACTAAATACACAGGATAACGAGGACAAACAAGGTACAGGTGGCCACAAGGCAGGGAAACAGGTGAAACAAGACAAGACAGAAAACCAGACTATCAAAATAAAACAGGAAACAGAACATACAGGCACACACGGGAAAACAAGACAGGAACTACAATAAGACAAGACAAGGGAGGAAACATGGGCTACAACAGAAAACAGAACAAATACACAACAAAACAGGAAACAAGAACAGAAACTCAAAACCAAAACCATGACAAATCTATTAAATGGGTTATTGTTTCAGTTCTAGTTCCAATACCAGGAAAATCATTTTCAGAAATATAAACATGCAAAATATTAATTTCAATCTAGATCTTCTACTTCAACAAAGAATAAGTAAACTCTAATAGGAATCTGAGGAGACTTCGATGCCAACTTTCAGTACTTCAGTTTTCGATACTCAGTGCTACAGACACATTTCAGTTGGCAGGAAAAAAGTGAGCAAAGCAATATTAGTCAATTAATAGATTAGTGAATCCGCAGAAAATCAATCCATCAATTGCTGTGCTTGATTAACCATTTAAGTCAGTTATGACACAGATACATCATCTGGTTTCAGCTTCTCCAATGTGAGGATTTGCTGCTTTTCTACGTTTTACATTATTATGAACTGAATATCTGTAGATGGGACAAAACAACGTATCTGAAGACTTCCCCTTGGACTCTTGAAAATTGTGACGGGCATTATTTTGATCATTGGATAGGGTAAACACATTTGGTGGAAACATTTTGGTCAGTACTAAGGTTCAGCACCCAACACTAATTATCACACACCAAAGAACAACCCTTTAACACTGCTGCAGTGCAGCCCTGCCAAGGTACTGAAGCAGTTTAATACGAGGTTGCCCTCTGTGTAAGTGTGTGTGTGTGTGTGTGTGTGTGTGTGAGTGTGTGTGTGTGCGTGTCTCTCTCTCTCATAGGGGAGTTTTTGAGCAAGCTGGGTAATCTCTGTAAAGACGTATAATCCCCAGGGAGAGCAAATATTACAACACGCTCTACTCAGTCACACAGAAAATCTGGTGGGGAGAATTTGGTACAATTGACTTGTTTCTGTTTTGAAGGGCAGATAGAAAGATATAGAGAGAAACTAAGATTTCCAAGCAGTTGGATGCAGTGGATACCAGGTGGCTCTGAATGACAATATATATATTTATATATATGTATTATATATACAATGGCAGCTGATGTGCAAAGCGCAGCTGCCCACAGAAACAAACTACATACCTTGGCTGTAGTGTTTGCAGCAGGATGAATGTGTATGTGGGTGTGTGTGTTTGTACAATTTCTGTCATTTCAAGCAACATTTTTGGAAACACTATAAAGCAATAAAGGCAACATTTTCAAAGACATTATGACAATGACACATATAGACACACGCAACTAAGAAAACCCACAAACGGAAAGACTCTTTTAGCCTCTTTTGTCTGTTTTTGAGGGCTAAAAAGAGCTAACGGTCCTGCTGCTTCTCTAATCCTCATTCACATGTAATGGCTGACATTTCATCTTAATGTGTAAATTCATCCAGGAACCATAACCTTATCATGGTGGAGAGGTTTGTGTGTCCCTATGAACCTGAGGGCTGTGTTGTCTGGAGCCTGGTGCTCCTGGTAGGGTCTCCCATGGCAAAGTGGTCTCAGGTGAGGGGTCAGACAGAGAATGGTTAAAAAACTCTATGATTCAATGAGGAAGAGGTAGAGTTACCCTGCCCGGAGGAAGTCCAGGGCCCCCGTCTGGAGCCAGGCCCAGATGGAGGGCTCAACAGTGAGCGCTTGGTTGCCAGGTTTGCCACAGAGCCCGCCGGGCACAGCCTGAAGAAGCAACGTGGCACCTCCCTCTCCATCCCATGGGCCCACCACCTGTCGGAGGAACCGCTGGGGTCGGGTGCACTGCCACACGTGTGGCAGTGAAGGGGGACGGACCAGACCCGGGCAGCAGAGGCTGGCTCTGGGGATGTGGAATGTCTCTCTGTGGGGAAAAGAGCCAGAACTTGTGCGGGAGGTGGAGTGCTACCAATTAGATCTGGTGGGGCTTACCTCTATGCAGTCTCAGTTGGAACCATACTCCTGGATAGGGGTTGCCCAGGCACCAGGCGGGTGTGGGGATACTCACAAGCCAGAGTTCACCCCGGTGGACAAGAGGGTCGCCTCCCCAGGCCTGAGGGTTATAGGGGGGAAAACTTTTGGACTGTTGTTTGTGCATATGCACCAAACAAAAGCTTGGAGTATTTGGCCTTCTTGGAGACCTTGAATGGAGTCCTGCATGGGGCTCCAGTGGGGGACTCCATAGTTCTGCTGGGGGACTTCAACGTGCACGTGGGCAATGATGGAGACACATGGAGAGGTGTGATTGGGAGGAACGGCCTCCCTGATCTAAACCTCAGTGGTCGTTCGTTGTTGGACTTCTGTACTAGTCATGGATTGTCTATAACGAACACCATGTTCGAACATAGGGATGCTCATAAGTGTACATGGTACCAGAGCACCCTAGGCTGAAGGTCAATGATCGATTTTATAATCGTATCATCTGATCTGAGGCCGCTTGTTTTGGACACTCGGGTGAAGAGAGGGGCGGAGCTGTCAACCGATCACCATCTGGTGGTGAGTTAGGTCAGGGGGTGGGGGAAGACTCTGGACAGACCTGGTAAGCCCAAACGGGTAGTGCGGGTAAACTGGGAATGTCTGGAGGAGGCCCCTGTCCGACAGACTTTCAACTCACACCTCCGGCGGAGCTTTCCGTGCAACCCTGTGGTGGCTGGGGGCATTGAACCCAAATGAACAATGCTGAAGCTGCGGCGGGGAGCTGTGGTCTTAGAGTCTTAGGTGCCTCAAGGGGCGGTAACCCACGAACACCGTGGTGGACACCGGTGGTCAGGGAAGCCATCCGACTGAAGGAGTCTTTCCGGGATATGTTATCCCAGAGGACTCCGGAGGCAGTTGCAAGGTACCGAAGGGCTGCAGCCTCTGCCGTGAAAGAGGCAAAGCAGCGGATGTGGGAGAAGTTACACAGAAAACAATTAATTCCGCTCCAGCGATTTGTGCTAATAGAAATGGGGAAATAAATAAATTAGGTCGAACAGAGGGGCATTTTGCCCAACATAAGATCCACAGTTGAAGTAGCCTACATGCTAGCTTTTTTATTTGAAGTACTCCTATTATGCTTTTTGGCTTTTTCCCTTTCCTTTTTAGTGTTATATATCTTTTGTGCACGTTATATGTTTACAAAGTGAAAAAGCCCAAAGTCCACTCCAAAGGGACTTACCATCTCCCACAGAAAACACTGTTCACGGGCACCAAGATAGCTCAGTTGGTAGAGCAGGCGCCCATGTATAGAGGTTTGCTCCTTGACGCAGCGGGCCCGGGTTCAACTCCGACCTGCGGCCCTTTGCTGCGTGCCATTCCCCCTCTATCCTGGGTAAGGCCCTAACAGTGGGGGCAACTTACCCTCCCAGCTGCCTCCCTAACTTTGGTGTTCAAAAAACTGTGCTTGTAAAAACAAACTGCCACTATGTCCACAAGCTTCTTAAAACATTGAAACAAACAATTTATATTAAATAATAATTGTAGATGTAATCTTAGCCCCCTACCCCTCAAATACTGAGCTACGTCCCTGCATCAAACATGCAGAGCGGCGTTCGCAGTCAGGCTCGCACAGAGCGAGTCTGCTGCGGTGTGTTGGCCCTGCATCCCGGCAATCCCTGAGCTTCCCCCGAGCCTCTGAAGGTGACGTCAGTTTCCCCAGGTGAAGTTTAAACACGTTTAATTTAAAGTTAAATTTGTAATAAATGTAATAAAGCGCGTCTATTACGTTAGCCAAAAGTCAAATCGCTCCCTCGTGATTTGTAAGAGCATTCTGCCCTTTGCTTAGTTTTGATTTTTAGTAAAGACAAGAACAGCATAATACAAAATATTACAAACTGGTATGTTTGAATTCATAACGTTTACAGAGGGTCGCTGTTTCGGTGGCGTTACGTTACAACACACTACACAGTGCTTGCTGAGACCGATCATTTGTATGTGATTAGTTAAGAAGTACTATAAAATCCACTTCCTCTCACATATCACGGCAATAAGGCTGCACAAATTAAACCACGTGACATCCTTTACTGTCAAACTGGGAAAACAACAAATACGATGGGATTAAGAAGGCTAGTCTAAACATAACTGTTGTGTGCATGTAATAAATCTCTTCTGATTTTATGTTTGTTAGGCTACTTATTAGCTACAGGGCCCTACAGTGTAATGTAATACAAGAATAACCAGAGCTTTTCACATCTTTACTTTTGCAGGCCAGAGTAGCTGGAGATATTAACTGAAGCGTAAAAGTGGGGATATTGCCAGCCAAGAAAATTCTGAGTAATGCACAGGAGGAAGAGAAGGAGGGAAATGAATAAGGAGAAGGCAGTGAACTGGAGAGACCAGGCGGGTCAGAGCAGAAGGAGATGCAGAAATAAGTGAAAGAGAAAAGGGAAAGGAAGAATTGACTGTGAGGGATGAAGAGGAGGCTGCAGATTCAGAGAGAGGGACAGAGGCAGGGAGTGATCAGGAGGAGGCAGATGAAGATGACAGGGAGGAAGAGGCCTGCAGTTACCCCTGGACCATATGGTATGTTTTTATTCTCCTTCCATATAAATTGCAGTACAGTAGCATGTTTTCAGTTTTGGGCTATTTCTATTCTGTTGTATACGGTATGGTATAGGTTTAGATATGTAAAGATTTACATATATACTGTACATAGATGATCTAATGTTTTACAGTTTCTCTATCATGTCACTTGTTTGACCTTTAGTTTGATCATAATTACTGATAAAATAAGACACATTCTGTTTTATTTACTGTTCTATTTGTCTGTATCAGTAAATATGATCAAGCCATTTAATTCAATTTCAGCTAAAATCAATTTTATTTATAGTATCAAATCGTAACTCGAGTTCACTCTTCTCAAGACACTTTACAGATAGAGTAGGTTTAGACCACACTCTATAATTTACAAAGACCCAACAATTCTCCCAAGAGCAAGCATTTGGTGCAACAGTGGTGAGGAAAAACTTCCTTTTGGGCAGAAACCTCAGACAGACCCAGGCTCTTGGTGGGCAGCCATCTGCCGCTGCCGGTTGGGACACAGAGACACTGATATAGATATACAGATATAGAGAATTATGATTCATAATAATTATAGCAGTTGGTATGATGAACGGTGGCAATTATAGTAACAATAAAGATAATGGAACTATGACTAGCAGTGTTTCCCACACATAGACTAATGTGTGGCGGTGCGCCTCACTATCAACACCGGCCGCCGCACATTGCGTTTCGTTATTTATTTATTATTATTATTATTATTATTTATTAAACGCTATTTAAAACACGTTCTTCTGCATTTCCTTTCCCTGCTCTCCTCCGTCTCTCTGTCACTTGTCTTGCTCACATACACACACACACACACACACACACACACACATACACACACAGCTCCTCCCACTGTGCGGTGTTTGGTGTTTTTAGCCCCCAACGTCGCCTTCCAGGCAGCACGGCAATGGTTATGTCAAAGAAGTTATGTTAGTGTTAAAGGAGAACTCCGGGCAATTTTTACGTTAATCTTGATCGCTATACTTTTTTGAGTACTGTCTATAGCAAAAACCACGAGCCGAATTGGTGCTAGCAACATGGAGCTTCTGTAGCTAATGCCCAGAGCTCCCGTTAGCTAAAACGGCAGTTATGGGGGCATAAGCTAAAGAGTGCCTTTGTGCCTCTTAACAGACTCAAAATGCTATTAAAATGTCTGTGCAACATGAACAGGGCCCTTACATGACAACAAGATGCGTTTAGCAACTTAGCCATTGTTGAAATTCACCTACCCTGTTAGCTGCTAGCTGCCGTCTGGGATGAGTGAGTGTGTTCAGCCAGGCTCCGGTAATAATCATCACGCTGCAGTCCCGTGTGTATTTGTAACATAAATATCCATTTAGTGTGCAATCCATCTGGCGTTGGTGAGTAGGAGTCTTGTCCGTGTCGATCGTTGTGGTTTCCTTAGCCGGACTAGCATGCCCGGCCGGCGTCCCTGCCTCTGCTTCCTCCCCGCCCTCCTGGCTTCACGCGGCCGACAACAATCCAACGAGCGCCCGCTGGTCTGGTGGATGTCTTCCAGAAGACCGTTCAAGCCTTCGCCGCGAAAAATTGTAGTTTATTTCCCCCTCAAAAATAGGTAATTGAGCACTGTAGTGGTTATGACCATATTAGTGACTATGCTACATGGAAACGGACCAAATTATGTTTGGGTCCTGTACAGTAAAATAGTGTTTTAGACGGCTAGCTGTAGTATCGCTAAGTCCCGTGGGAATTCCGTTGTAGCAGGAAAAAGGTTCTCCAGGCCAGCGTCTGACAGCCGACCTACAGCGTTGCTTCTGAGGCTGTGATTGGTGTAGACCCTCGAAAGACCCACCTGAAAGGTAAAATGATGATGATAATAATAATTATAATAAGAGTAGGCTAATAATAATAATACATTTATATTGATATAAAGTGTATTTACCACTTTGCTGATCTTTTTCAACATGTCTCAGAGGTAGTGGACACCAAACGGCTCCCAGCTGTACCACACGTTGGAAGTGGAGGTCACGGTGCGCTTCGGGTGGTGGTAGAAAGCCTTTGCAACAGATGGACATCTGGACACTTACGAGCTAAAACTTTTGACTGGACATAGCGGATCCCCGGGCCTGGCAAAGATAAAACCTCTAAGGTTTTCCTTCTCTGGGTCATTTGGGTCTTTGTGGTATTTAGTTTGCAGATTGTAAACCAGGCTGACAAACTCAACCCCATCCTCGTCCCTCTGGAGGATGAAATATTGCATGCAGAGCTCCCGGTTGCCCTCACTGCCACGCCAAGCCAAACACAGTTGGATGTCAAACCAGACCTTTCTGACCATGCCGAGGGGCGTTTCTGAAGACAGTACAGCTAAATTCCTCATCATTTAAAGATCCGACTCAGAAATACAGATGGTGGATGCTGGAATCTTTGATGCTTTTTCGGTAACGCTTAATTATTGCTTTAAAAACGGCATTACTGGTCATGAATCTGGTGTCAGTAATTATATTAATGATGGTTGATACCAGCTCTCAGATTCCTTAGGCTTGAAACGCTGTACTCCCCCCCCATGCCTTGGCTGACTGGACAGCGGCACAAAGCTCCCACAGGATCTCATTCAGAACATCAGCGGTGTATTTTTTTAAAGCTGGAGTCCATTTCTTTTTGAACAATGAAGTCTCTGAGAGTATTTTTTTTTTTTTATTGATCTCATCTTTTTCGTCTTCTATTTGATTCAATTCTCCCGGTGTTATCTCCTTGTGCCGCTTTTGCGTTTTCTTTTCAATTTCACTTCCTTCAGTTCCTTCCCAGTCATCGAAGTTGTCATATTATCCAAAAAGGTTACAAGAAATAATGAAAATCATTGTAGTAGTAAGGCTAACTAGATTTAAGTTTGTTACAATAAATTGTAACAGGATACTTTGACTGCCTCTTGCTATGGTTACTCATAGCTGATGTAGCCAGCGCATTCATTTATTAATTTTGACCGGAACTCCTTTAGGATGTTAGCGTTAGCTAATGTAGGCATACGGTTACTGTGAGCCTCCTTGTAAAAGAACTACGTATGTTTTAGCAACCTACGGCAAAAGAGTAAATGAAATCAAATAGTTACTTGTTGACAGTAAGGCGATCGAATTAGCTAACTAAAATAGGCTAAAATCAGTGAAATAAATACGTTAATCTATGGGCTAATATGCAGATGCTTGCTACCTAAAGCACTGTGTTTCACGATAAAACGACTAATCTAGGCTTAACTTCCATTTATCTGGGGTGAAAACATGACTTGATATTAAGTAACATTTTTCCCAATTTCTTTACTTTTTGCCAACATGGCCTGAATGCAGCACTAGCATAACTATTGTTAACGTGTGGTGTGTTTGTGTTCTAAATGATAAACTTTAATATTCGTAATAGAATTTTAATATCCAACTACTTTTAAAACTTGGCTACAAACGAGCAATGTAAGAAAAAAGTTTTGCCAAGTGAAAAGCAGACATCATGCTGCTCTTGCCTCAGGTGGGCTTAACGTTACAGGTGCAAGCTGGTTTGCGGCAGAGACATTCGGCCATTGAAACAAGGCCTTGGGTCGTCATTAGGTACATGTGATGATGGAGAGGAGGATGAAGAGGGAGGGACGGGAGCAGAGCGCATTCATTTGATTCCCAATCAAGATACACTGGTAAGAATTGCTTTCCATTGTTAATATGTACTTAAAAACAGTTCTGAAATGCAAAATAATAGAATTTTAATCGCGACTATAGAAATTCAACGAATAATCGCGATTTAAAAAATGTAATCGTTTGACAGCCGACAACTGTATATATATATATATATATATATATATATATATATATATATATTTTGTATAAAGAACAATTACAACATGTTATAAAGCATTTGTGAACCAGTTATCTGGCCTTACATCCTATGTTTCACTACAGCTCGTAAAAGTATTTTAACTGATCCCCAGGTTCTCAAATGCTCTGTGAACTGGAGTAGGGCTGCAACTAACGATTATTTTAATAATCGATTAATCTGTCGATTATTTTTTCGATTAATCGATGAATCGGATAAAAAAAACAAAACAACATTCATTTACATCAACCCAATACATACTTACATACATGTTGTTTTAGTTAATAGTTGTGTAAAGGTAAGTAACCCAAAGAGCAGATACAGACCACACACACACATACACACACACACACACACACACACACACACACACACACACACACACACTTGAAGCTTATTCATTACATTATTACCATCATTATAGTAAGTGCAAGTTAAGTTCATGTGTACACCACATTTAAACACAGCTTAAGATGACCAAGTGCTATAAAAGAACTTTAAAATTAAATTTAAAAAGTACAACACACACAAATACTAAGTCAACAATAACTGATATGGGACAAAGCACAGAATATATACATGACAACAGATTGAAAAATTAATGGGCCAAAAAAGGCGAGTGAATAAAAACGTGTCTTTAGTCCTGCTTTACTACTGTTATTAACGAGCTAACGTTAGCTTGTCATGCTTGTGAAGCTGGATAACGAGTAAACACCACACCAGCACCAGAAGAGCTACTGGAGGGACGTTACGTTCCTCACTTCAAAACGGAACAAAAGTAGGATTGTGTAGTGACTTTACCCTGCTGTTGAACTCCCTTCCTCCTCATCAAGGACTCCAACATGTTTACGTTTTAGGTGCTGACTCATCACCGTGGTGCGCCCGTGCCATGCCGTGTCGCTTTTGCTTATCTTGCAATTAACACATTTCGATTTATTTAGTGTGAAATGCCCACACCTTGGATGACTTAGGTCGTACTGATTTCTCTGCCTGCGCCGTGTGTTTCAGAACGACGTTAAGGGTCTCTCCGGTCTCTCTCCGTATTTCCTCTACTCCGCTCTGCTCTTTTTTCTTTTCTTTCGCTCCGCGCCGCTCCGCACGGCACTCAACTCAATTGCTTTTATCTCCGCGACTGAGTGGCGTGTCGCGCGACACAACGAATCGATAATGAAATTCGTTGCCAACTTTTTTAATAATCGAATTTTATCGACTTTATCGATTCGTTGTTGCAGCCCTAAACTGGAGCTTTTGTGGTTAGCCCCATACATAAAAAAACGAATTTACAATGCTATGCACAGAACAGATACAATATACTGTGCATTTATTACTGATTGAAATATTTGTTTTCTCCCCCAACTTGAAGAAATTGCATAACGTTACTTCACATTCAATTAATAATGTAGGATGGTTGCTTGACATTATCAAAATTAAACTATCAAATGCTTCACCTGCAGTTGGCCTGCTGGCAGTTTTGATTCAGCTCTGCAAAGTTGCAATTCTTTTAGCTGCTTCCTTAAGCTCGTTCTCTGTCTTCTTCAGTTGTCTTTGTTGTAAAGGCATACTTAAGCACACAGAAATAACATTAGGCTATACATTTATAAAAACAAAATACAAAGTTTATTACATTAACCAATTAGGACATTGATCTCACAACAAAATAAGCTAAGGCAAATTCTATCAGCTTTAACTAACGTCACATCTGCTTGTTGGTTAAAAAATTCACATCACACATTGACTGTAAACAATGTATAATCTAGCATGATTCAAGCCATCACCTCCCTGAGCCTCTCTCTTCTCTACAGAGCACACACTAATGTAACAGACGTAACGTAGCTTTGCTAGCCTGCTGCTGCTATATAGGCTGTTATCAGCTTTGGTTCATGTAACCTGGCATGTTAATATAAGGCAATGCTGCTGCGACGTGATGCAAACGTTACGAGCTGCACATTATTCAAGGGCATTTGCCATTAGGCTCGTTTGAGATGAGCTGCGCCTCGCCTGTAAAGTGGACGAGAGAGAGAGTTTAAATGCTCTACATGCGATCTGTTGCTGATGTTAATAAACAACAGACTGTAGATGATGCGTAATCTGAACGGATTCAGTCTCTCTGACTTCTAAACATCACCATCAGCCACACTACATGTGTTCTGAACAGAATAAGCCTTTAAATCAGACAAATAGCAATTAAAATCCCTCCAATTCAAAAACAATAAAAGGTCATGTTTAGTCCATTCTGAACCAATCAGCTGTTAGATCAGCTGAGAACCAGGCGTTTCCTGTCATGCCCTGGGTCCGCCTGGGTCTTGCAGTCTGTCGAAAGCAACTGCGGCGCCTGGCTCTAAAACCTTTGGCCGCCTTGATCTCGTGAGGTTATCGTTGTCCACGTGTGACGTCAGACCAAGTTGGACACAAATCTAACCGGCATGCACTGGATCCAATGGAGCAACCGGAGCCTATTATCTCGATAACTTAAAAAACTCAAGTGAAGGCAGAAGGGCTTTCCCTCTCTTTCACATGCAGTGCTCCGTGGTAGATCCTAAATCGGATTCTGCTAGAATGGTCGACGTAGTTAGGTTTAGGCATGGGTATTAGTTAGGGTAAGCACATCAGGGTAAGCCAATCAGAGGCAGAATAAGACAATATGGTGGCAAAATAAATTAAAGGGCAACTATTATATAGAATTTTCAGGATTATACTTGCATTTTGTGTTTGTACTAGAACATGTTTACATGCTTTAATGTTAAAAAAAAAAAGTTTCACTAGTTGAAGCTAGAGCTACTGCAACGGAGAGCGGGACAGCAGCGGATAGCAGGACTTTGTACCGCTAAGATTACAGCTATGTTGCATTAGCATGTAACTACTTAATAGTTAGCAGTATGCTTAACGTTAGATTGTAATGGAATGAAGCAGCACTTTTTACCGTCAGACATCGCAGATAAAAGCTTCTGAACCAAACACTACCCAATCGGATATGTTTCAGCAGTAACGCAAGCCGGAATTGGGGAGAATTTAACAACATTGGCAGCCCAGATGACATTGTTTACTGCCGTTAGCCATGTAGCTACTATAGTTGGCAGTGGACACTAATGGAATATAGCAGCACTTTCTACAGTCAAAAATTGCAAATAAAGCTTTTAAACAAAATACTACATAAACAGAAAATGTTTCAGGAGTAATGTGACCTGGAATTTGGGAGAATTTAACAACACTGGCAGCCAAGACGACATTGTTTACAGCCATTAGCATGCATTTATATTAGGGGTTCAAGATATATCGACTCAATATCGTTATCGTGATATCACGTTGCGCGATATTATACCGAAAGATAATTATGCGATATTTTGTTTGCGTTGCATACCGCCCGACATGTACCCAAAGAGTATAGAAGCAACAAGAGGCAAAACTCAATAGAACGTTGTGTTGCAAACAGTCCAAGATGGCGGAGCTGCACTCATTAGAATGTTCCATTGCAAGCTGCAGCACAACGTTCTATTGAGTTTTGCCTCTTGTTACGTCTATACTCTTTGATGCACCTCTCGAAAAATACACATCACTTGGTAGCGTTGCATTTCCCCCGACTCATTTCCTGGTTCTCCTTCTCCATAAACAATATGAAATCAAGGAGAGGGTTAACTTTTCCTGCTCCAGATTTCCCACCGTGGTCAGAAAGAACAGAGGAGACACTTTGTTTCTCTCACTATGACTCTACAGTCGCTACTCACTCCGAAGAAAATCGCCGTCATTCTCTCACTTCTTCCTCACTCTACCACACACACATGCCAGCTTGACGCACACACCAGGGCACAAGTATAAACATCAGCTGCGTGGAGCCTGCGCAGAACCATAAATCAGTGAAGAAATAGACAGAGACAACAAAACGAAGTGAAAAAAAAGAATAATAATAATATAATAATACATTTATTTATAAAGCGCTTTAAAATCAAAGTGCTGTACAGAGCATAGAAAATACAGTTTAAAAACATTTGTAATGACTAAAATAAACACACACTCGAACTCTCAAAAAAACATAAAAAGAAATTAGGCATCATACACAACAGTAAACAGATGGGTCTTTAGTTTTGCTTTAAAAACCTCAACAGGACAAGCCTGCCTGATGTCCAGAGGTAAACTGTTCCACAATGTCGGTGCACGAAAAGCAAAGGCCCATTCACCAATTGTCTTCTTTTTATCCCTTGGGACACTCAGAAGACCCGTCCCCTGAGAACGCAGGGCTCGAGCAGGCACATAAGGATTCACTAGGTCGTTAAGATACAATGGTGCGCTGCCATTTAATATTTTATAGGTTAGCAGCAACACCTTAAAGTCTGCTCTGGCATGAACAGGGAGCCAATGGAGAGAGGATAACACTGGTGTAATATGTTCATATCTAGAGGTTCCGGTCAGAACACGAGCTGCAGCATTCTGAACCAACTGCAGACTCCGAAGACTTTGCTTTGGCAGACCCGACAGAAGGACATTACAATAATCCAGCCTGGATGACACAACGGCATGAATGAGGACCTCAGAGTCCTTAAACGACAGTATTGATCTGATCTTGGAGATGTTTCTAAGATGGAAAAAAGCAACTCTGGTCACCTCCTTTATATGTAAACCAAAAGAAAGTGTCTGATCAAAAAGCACACCAAGATTCTTAACTCGGTCTCTATGATTGATTACACAATCATCGAGAGACAAAGTGATGTGTTCAAAAAGATGACCTAGTTTTGCTGGTCCGATAACCATCATTTCTGTCTTAGCAGAATTAAGCAACAAGAAATGTGTTGATAACCAGCTCTTAACAGCTGCAAGACAGTCCTCAAGTTTAGCTGTGTTAGATCCGCTTCCTACACCTAGTGGAATATACAGCTGCATATTATCAGCATAGCAGTGAAAATCAATGGAAAATCTGACCCAACGGGGATAGGTAAAGTGAAAAAAGCAATGGACCCAGTACAGACCCCTAGGGAACCCCATGCTTCACGGCACAGGACTCCGAAAAAATGTTGTCATATAAAACACATTGAAATCTTTCTGACAGGTATGATCTTAACCACTCTAGAACTTGTCCTGAGATGCCAAAGAAATTCTCAAGTCTATCCAATAATATACAGTGGTCAACCGTGTCGAAAGCAGCGCTAAGATCTAACAGCAATAAAACACTTGTTGACCCCGAATCTATAGACAGTAGCAAGTCATTCATCACTTTTGTAAGTGCAGTTTCTGTGGAATGATTTACCCGAAAAGCAGACTGAAATGGCTCAAATAGCTTATTTAGTGACAAATAATTTTAAAGCTGAGATGCGACCACTTTCTCAAACACTTTTGACAGGAAAGCAAGGTTTGAAACAGGTCTATAATTGGTCATGGAGTCTACATCCAAGCTCGGCTTCTTTAGTAGGGGTTTAACCACAGCAGTTTTGAAGCAAGCTGGAAAGACTCCTGTAATGAAGGAAGAGTTTAAGATCAATAAAACATAAGGTCCTAATGTAGGCCATAGCTCTTTGACAACCCAAGAAGGCAGAGGATCGAGTGAGCAGGTTGTACATCGTGCCACCATTACAACCTTACTCAAACAAGCCAAGGAAATTGGTTCAAATTCAGAAAAGCCTTGTCCTGTGCAGATAGACAAAGCAACAACACACTCTGCTTTGTCACTGTAAGACTGGGGTATTTTGGCTCTAATGTCCTCGACCCTTTCATTAAAATACAATAAAAAAATCATGTGCAGATAGGTCAGTACCACTAACTGCCTGAACACGCTGTGAGAGTCGAGAAACAGTGTCAAATAACAGTCTGGGATTATGCCTATTATTTGAAATCAAATTAGAATAGTAGGCTGCTTTCTAAGGATTTGTAAATCGTCATTTAAACAAGGGGTATGGTTCTTTTAAGACACCTCCGAGTCTTTACTGGAGCCACAGAGTCAAGAAGGCGCCGAAGAACACTGTTAAAATTAGCAGTAAGACGGTCAACTGAAAGAGCCTGATTAAATACTGGATCTACCACATCCGGCAAACCCATAGTAAGATCATGTAAAGCTCTTGTGCTGATATAACGAGATGACCTTATTATCCTTGTTTCTTTCCCAAGGATGAGTGAATTTGGAAATAAAATTTCAAATAAAATTATTGAGTGATCTAAAACAGGTAACACAGAAATTTCATTTACCAAGACAGACAACCCATAACCTAACACTAGATCAAGTGTATGTCCGCGCTGATGTGTTGATCCAGTCACGAATTGTGTGAGATTAAAAGACTCAATAATATTTAAAAAGTCTTTAACAAGAGGCTTGTCATCACAACAAATGTGAATGTTAAAATAACCAACAATCAAAATCCTTTCATATTGCAGAAAAAAACTGGATAAAAAGTCTGCAAATTCAGAAATAAATTTATCATGATATTTGGGTGGACGATATATAACAGCAACTAAAACAACAGAGGGATTATTCAAGGTGAAAAGCTGCAGTTCAAAACTAGTGAAGACAGGAAAGTTCAGCAACTGTTTGCATTTAAAGCGATCCTTAAAGAGTGAGGCCACCCCCCCTCCTCTGCCTGTCAGTCGAGGAGAACTGAAGAAACTGGAGTCAGGAGGACAGAGTTCCACCAGGGGCGCTAATTCAACGCCATGCAACCACGTCTCTGTTAAAAACATTACATCCAGCTCGTGGGAGTCATAAAAGTCACGGAGGATAAACGTCTTATTGGACAGTGACCGGGCATTAAGGAGAGCCATTTGGACTTTCCCCACCTCAACACCCGGTGGAGTTTTACAATCCAGGTGACGCAAGTTATCCAGACAAGCACCTCCCCTCCCACGCCTCCTTTGTGACCAGCAGGGCTGCAACAGCTGATCGAGCTCCGGAGACACCGGGTAAACAGGAAGAATCCACCGCTGTCGGCACGCAAAATCCAATTGAAAATGCCTGACATCAACAGCATGATCCCTGTTCATCATCCTCACTACCGTTTTAATCTTCACACGTATGCCTGAGCGTGTACCGCGTGCATGCCCATGTCTCCTGTGGGTCCTTTTTCGGGGTAGGAAAACTGGCTCACGGCGAAATAATTCCTCCGGTACTGAAGCCAAAAACGGAGGAAGCCTCGATTTCTGTTGTTGACCATACTCATGAGAAATCTTCCGAACACAGTTACATATGTCATAAAGTGCCTGGCGCTCGTAGACCAACAGCGATTGGGTATTTACAATCAGCAAAGACGCCACTATAAACACAATAAACAACTGAGAGAAAAAAGACACAGGGACAGAGAGACGGCGTGCCATGACACCTGGCTCCATCTTCATGATGAAAACTTTTAGAAAGAAAGAAAGGACCTAAAGAGAGAGCGAAGGGAGCCAGTGGAGCAAAAAGAACACAAAAGTAAGAAAATGAGTGTTGCTCTGGGAGACGACGAAATAACATAGATTGAAGAGGCCTCCTCGGTAGCTTGGAAATACTTTGGCTTTAAGCCAACAGATGTTGCATTGCATTGTTTTTTATACTGTAGTGTATATACAACCAGTACAACATGACCTGTTCTATAGATATGCTCTTTATTTATTTATTTTATACTGTCCAACCAGTAAAACATGTCCTGTTCTGTAGACACACGTTGTACCAGTCCAATATGACAGTCAGTTGAAATAAACCTTGTGTTGTAAGAAAACTTGTTTTATTTGTTATAAATCTACTTTTTCGTTTTCCCATAACTTTGGTAATTTCACATGTTTAAAAATATCGAAATTAATATCGATATCGCAATATTCATTTTCAATATCGTGCACCCCTAATTTATATGCGACAATGTTAACACCGCAGTGTCTTAAAAAAAAGAAAAAACGCAGGGATTTGTCTAAAATACATTTACCTCATTATTTGAATGAGACAAGGACTGAGCCTTTGTACATGGGGCACGCTCTATCAGGTGAGCTATCCAGGCTATTCCAATATTATCCCTGTTTTATGTTCCCATCCTAAATTCTATCCAAAGTCTACTTTAAAACCTAATATGACTGTTTATTTATTAATGCTACTCTGTGTTTTGGCACTATTTCCAATTCCTCTGGAAAGCAGTTTGTGCTTGTTGGAAAAGAGCAACATCATTTATTTATTTCTCAGCCCTGTAAAATATCGTCTGTTAAAATAATTCTGCTGTTCATTAATTAGTCCAGGTGTCATCTTAATAATTTCATTACTTTGTGCGTAATTGCTTTTTTGCTGTATGTAAACTGTACTGTACATACAACATATGTAATACTTATAGATTTTGGAGCATGGAGGTTTATTCATGACAACAGCCATGAACAGACCGCATACAATTTATGAGGTATACAATAAGTCAGGTATAGAATAACAAATATACTGTATTTAAAAATCAGTTAAAGGTCCACTTAGAAGCTTTTTACTGTATTTTACCTAAGACAATCATTGGTGGTCCAATACTTTATATACATAATTGTATTTTACACATGATTTGTATCATCATAGATTTATATTATATGAGACTCTAAACAGCATAAATAATTGCTACCATTTTCTATCCATCAGAGACAAACATAGAGCCCCAAAGTGAGGAGGTGATCGTCTGACTCCAGACGAGGTTCATGACTAAGAATGTAAAGCTTCAGAGGGCAACAGCGGTCTCTTTCTTCCTGTTCAGTGCCTTATAAGGACATGTCAGCAAAAGACGTGTGTGTGTGTGTGTGTGTGTGTGTGTGTGTGTGTGTGTGTGTGTAAGAGTGTTATCAGTTACCAGAACAAAGTCTAAATATCGACAGCTGAACATGTGTGTGTGTGTACATTATTATAGGATCCAGTGTCCTGTGATTCAGGATGAGAAACAAAGGAGTGGCCTAGATGTTACACTGTAAAAGAAAAAGTCAATAAACAAACGCCTGCTTCAACAAACTGTTCAAAGACAGTATCTCACGCCTGCTTTCTTTCCTCTTTGTATGTGAAGACACACAGAAGTGCTTTTATTTTGACCTTTACATCTGAAAAAAGCTGCTGTGATACTTCCTACAGGTAAGTCTCAAAACCCTGTACCTGCCTTTTCTTGTTTAATCTCGCTGTTGGATTTACTAAACAGGAAATATGCCTCAAACTAAGGTCATCTCTGACTGAGGTCTACAGCTACAGAAAATCCAGGTCAGAAACAAAAGGTGGGCTGGAAGGATTAGAGTGAGATCTCAAATTCTGCAGGAATGAGGCGTCTTGTCAGGGATCAAAGGGTGGAGCTTGTGTGAACGAGCAGATCTACAGCAGCAAGAAAAATGTGTGAATCGCAGGCCATAAGATTCATTAAGCCCCTCAGTGATGATGATATAAAACCTGCATGGTGCAACGCAATGATACCTGCTAATGTATTCATGAATGCCTCTTTACAATTTCACTGAAGCTCCTGACCTTTTACTGCAGTTCTTTCATTGGATGTGCTCATGAGAATATTTGTGCATATATTCATACTAGGGCTGCAGCTATCGATTATTTTAGTAATCGAGTATTCTACCGATTATTCCATCGATTAATCGAGTAATCGGATAAGAAATACTTAGTAAACAGCAATAGTAAACATTTATTATTGCTGTGTACTAAAAAAAAGGTCTTTTGTATATATACAAAAGACAGGATTTTTTTTGAAAAAGCAACATTTTTTATTGCCAAATTCCAAGTATATTTTTGGTGGCCCAAATGTTAATATTTGTCACCCCCTTCCCCTTCTTGCCTCTGGCTCTTTGCACTGGATATGCAAAAGAGCTGTTCACTAAGCCCAGGTAAATGTGGCGGTACAAACCTTACAGCAGGGCTATTCAACTACACTGTTCTGGGGGACACATTTTCAGAAGCCTAATACACAGTGAGGAGAAAGAATAAAGAAACAGACATCACTGGCATGATGAAGTCATTGACATGCATATTAAGTGGCCATGCTGGGGGGAGGAGCCGGTTTGTCTCCGGCAGCAGCTAAGTTTCCAAAGATTAGTAGCAAACTAATAAACAGTTAGACTACAAACCGACAGCTTTCATTTTAGCTTGTTAGTAAAACATTGCTATTTGCAGAGTAGCATGCTGTAGGCTAGTTGTGTAAAACATCGCGGTGGACGAGAGCAGCAGACGGTAGTTAGCTACCTTGTGTCGGGTTCGCTCCGTGGAATGGATGAGTAGACTGAATGTTTTCTACAAAGATGATGTAGTAGCATGTTTGCAGCTTAAAATTATCCCAAACTTTCTGTCGTTTTCTCTCGCCTGTCTCTTCTCTTAGACCCTCGCTATTTTCGTCTTCGTTCATTTGTGATCTGGGCCGTCAGTCTCGTGCATAGAGAGTATATAAACGTCTTGTGTCCACAGAAGCGTCAACCTGTTGTGTGCGCTAGTAATTATCCTTCGTGTGGAAACACAGTGAGCCGTACAACCTTAATTACATTGATTTAACGAAGCTTCGAGGCAAAGAATTTTGCTTTGAGGATTTTTTGTAATCGTTTCAGCCCTAATTCATACTGTGATAACTTTATGGTTAACAGTAAAATGTAGTTAAAGTTATGAAAATGAAAAATGATCACTGAAGTAAACTTCCCCTGAACTTCTTTTTCTTTGATTTCAACACTGACTGTTTTATTCATGCCTCCAATTGCACTGGTCACTAATATTATGATTCTATAGTGCATGTCTTAACTTTGTGATTCCTAAACCCAGCATCTGATTCTGCACCGTTTCAGGGTAAAAGTAACCAAGAATCGAGGTTTCTGCAACAAAATGTGCCCTAAAGCTCCGTCCAGACCAGGAAGAACTATTATTATTCTTGTTGTGAACAGAAACTCATTTTGAGTTTTAATACAGTCGACTGATACAACCCAGCACAACAAAGAGCACTGTAGGTACACTGTAGAGCATGAGTCATTATAAACCAACAGCTGACTGAATGAACAGTTACAATAACGAGGGTGTAAGGCCCTCTGCTGGAAGTGACATGCTACTGCACCTCAAGCTGTGTGTAACAGTATTGCTTTAAAAATACTTTTTTTCATCTACGTAATGCAAAACCATGGCGTTTGTGCTGACCAATAAATTAATTTTAGTATGTGGATAATGTGTATTTTAAGATGGCAACAATCTGTAGTTTCACAATCAATTACAGACAAGAGAAGTCATAATTTTTCCACATCGTACATTTATATTAGCCTGGGTCCAAACCTCTGATGTGCTGCCAACATCTCTATAATAGTGAATGGATGATATGAAAAGAAAAGGTTCATTCAGCCTGATTATGATTATGCCAGGATTATGATGTAAATACCTCAATAGGGGGCTGTGAACAACCAGAATTTAACTCATGTACATATTAAGATTAATAGGAATGTATGCACATTGGAAACCTTATGTGCACATATTTGCAATAAGGAATAATCTTTTTTTAATTATGGCAAGACACCTGTCTGTCATCATGGTTCAGAAAAGATGGAAATTTCGACCCTTTTTAAGTAGAGATAGTCATTAAGCATGGGTAAACTTATGTCAACTGCATATGTATGTATAAATATGCAGAGTAAAGGATCATATGACACACTGTAAACTGCTACTCTTAAATATTAAAAATGTAAGTAGTTGGACCTTCAGGGGCGCCTGGATAGCTCACCTGACTGAGCCCCATGTACAGGCTCAGACCCTGCTGAAGACAAGGTTATAATCGTTAAAGAAAACGAACGAAATAACGAAAACTAGGTGGGAAAAAACATTGTCGTTAACTGAAATAAAAATAAAAATGAGGCATTACAAAAAAAACGATAACTAAACTAAAACTGTAACGTCTGTTTGCAAATCTAACTAAAATAAAATAAAATTATCGAGTGAATGTCCTTAGTTTTCGTCTTTGTTGATGTCTTTCATAGAGTAAATAACGTTATATCTTTCCGACCATGACATTTCCCGTAGACATGTATAGTTTCCGACTGGGAACCCAGAAATCCCCACATTCCACGTCAAATTGAACACAGCATAGTCCGTGCCCCTCGCCTCGTCGCCTGGCATCATAGTGGTACCGAAAGTCGGAAGAAAGCGGCACCTATTTGATTATGACTGTGTCAGATAAAAGCAAGTGCCTTGCAGTGGGAGGTGGTAAAATATGTGGACAATTTATTACAGGGAAAAATCACACGAATTTGAAAGTACATTTGAGAAGCGCACACAAGCTAGGAGGCTAACCTAGCTTACCTTAACAAGGTAAAGGAGAACGCAAAGCCCCCTTTCCCCGAAACAAAAGCTAACCCCGGTAACGTTACGGGCATGGATGTATGGATACAGGGCCAGGCAGCATGACAGAGACAACAGCAGGACAGAGAACACTACAGGAGGGCTTTCACCGGCGACCTGATAGCTGCTGGTTAGTAAATACGCAGGAACACCAAAAGCGGGAGGAAACGTGGGTTAATATGTGGATTGATACTGGGATGTCTAGCTACACTTACTGTGTGACTCGATTGACTTCAAAAAGTTTGCCACTTTACTCGAACCAAAGTTCAAAACACCTGTTCATGTCTGTCTTCTTTAGTCTGTTGGCTATTTAGGTTTTCTTCCTGGAACACGTCACTTTTGCACTTACTGTTAACATATTTACGACCATATGTAGGCTACATTTTATGTACTGGTGTTATTGTTGAATACATTGTGAATACATATTTCTAAAATTGTATGATGTTTTTGTTGAGCTATTATTACACAATACTTTTTCTGACCTTTTTGAATCCCCTGACAAATAACCCATATCACAAAAAAAGACTAAAACTAATAAAAACTAAACTAAAACTAAGCATTTTCAAAAAATAAAAACTAAACTAAACTAGCAAACCCGCTTTAGAAACTAATTAAAACTAAACTGAATTTGAAAACAAAAAGTCAAAACGAAATAAAAATAAAAACTAATGAAAAATGCAAAACTATAATAACCTTGGCTGCAGCAGCCCTTTGCTGCATGTCATTCCCCCTCTCTCTCCCCTTTCACATCTTCAGCTGCCCAGTATAATAAAGGCCTAAAATGCCCAAAAAAAATCTTAAAAGTAGTAGTAGTTGGACCTGCTACCTACTGTATCTCTTGTTGGCATTTGTCTGCAAAGAATAACAGTAAAATCACAGAAGATGATTTGTCGGTTTCTGTGCCATGCGTTGTAATGAAGATGTTATATAATGTAATGACGTGCTTTGCGTTGGGTAGTTGTGTAGATGGAACTGCCGTTCTCTGGCTTTGAGCTGACCTTCATCATCATTGCCTTCGTCATTTTCTCGCTCTTCGGCTTGGCTTCAGTCTGCATCCAACCAGAAGCAACACATACAGGTACACACTCCTCCTCTGCTGTCAGATACACACAGACAAACGTTAGCTTTTCTAATGCTGCATAATGTACGTCTGTTCTCTTTCAGAAAAAGGTGTCTGTAAAGCAAAGGGCTCACGACCATTTCACAGAAAGCAGAGAGTGATCACCAAGCAAGCTGGACAGAAACCATGAAGTAAAAGTCAGAGACTTTGAGCTTAATCTGGTGTACTGCAGGGTTTAAATGTAAAGTCCTCACAAATGAACTGAAACATTTTGAATATTTTTTAATTAAAGAATGTCATTATGGCACAGTGTTGCATTTTCACTATATAAGGCAAATATATTACCCCCATGAATGACGCAGTCTTAGTCTGAGCCAGTCAGTAACATCTGTGGAAATGTGGAAAAAACCTCCTTAGTAACGTTGCCTGCACTTTCTGATCAGCTGTAATTACAAGCTAAGATTAAAACTCTAGCTGCATTGGTCTGAGTTTTTCTCCCTTTTGACTGTTATTTTGCAGCTTGAGGCTGCATTCACACTAAATCAGGCGTTGCAGCGATCAGCACAGGGTTGTGCGGCGGTGTGGGAGCATCACTTAAATGGCCCATTTGTGTCTCCATTGTGTTCCACATGGTGCTAGCATTTAGCTGTAGCATTTAGCCATGCTGCTAGTATGCCTGGTCCTATGAGTTGATTGTCTGTTAATTTTTTTAACCTTTATTTAACCAGGTAAGCCGACTGTGGACAAATTCTCATTTGCAACGACGACCTGTCACATTCACACATTCATACCTGGAAGCTGCCCAGTACAACCACAGTCTGATCTGCTGGCCATTGAGCAGCGTTTTTTTTGTTTTTGGGTTAAAGGGCTTGCTCAAGGACACCTCATCGGTGGTAATGAGGGACAAGCGCTGCTTTTTCACTTCCCCACCCAGATTTTATCCTTTTGGTCTAGGGATTCAACCCGTCACAAACTTGCTTCCCTAACCTTTAGGCCACCACTGCCTGTCCGATTGATGCGATATATAGGATGCGGGATGCGAGGCCTATCATTAAGGTGGGTTTTAGTGACTACATGTGAAACACGTTACACTCCATTGTGTTTTTTTCTGATCTGTGGTTATGTGATTGGCCACTGCAGCATAACATTGGGTTGTGTTTTTCCAAAAAATGATTCTGTTTAAACTTTCCGTCGCAGGGCCACTGCATTTTTTCCCCCAGCATTCCATGCGGTCCCCCAAATAAACACACTACCAACATTCAAATGAATGGCAGGACTGGCGTCTTCGCTGCAACACCTGATTTGGTGTGAATTCTGCCTGACAAACAACACAGAGCACACGGTTTTGGAAAGTCATTTCCCTGAATTATATTGCTATGCTTAGGCAATGCTTCCTCTGAGAAATGTACAAATCCTACTGCCTTAGCAGAGAATAGCAGACACCTAGTACTGGTCCTATCTCTGTGCTTTGCTTTCTATAGAAAATGCCTGCTCTTTAGCCCCATCTGCAGTTTTCATAAAATATCACATTGATGCTTCATTAAATTCCACTTAAAAGAAACCTGGCAGGTTGAGCCAAAGTAAAAACTAGAAAAAGCACAATTTAGGAAGAGACTGGATGCTTTTCTCTATGTCCTTTGTATCTACTGATCTACATCTACTGATGTGTATGGCCAGAAAACCACAAAGACCCAGACTGCATTTAAAAATCAAACCAGAGTATGGACA
This sequence comes from Sander lucioperca, assembly GCF_008315115.2. Lineage (NCBI taxonomy): Eukaryota > Metazoa > Chordata > Actinopteri > Perciformes > Percidae > Sander > Sander lucioperca. Next base: position 34,904,349 of record NC_050176.1, read on the forward strand.
CTTGGTTTGTATGTCCAGAGAAGCCGTCATGTCTGGGTTAGGATTTAACAAACCAAGTGACTTTTGGCCCCTGAAGCCCTATTGGGGCAACATCCTGAGGGGTTAGAGGCTGCTCCCTGTTGAGTTTGCCCCTTGACCCTTGAGCCCTCTGTCACTCCTCCACAGTCAGCCGTCTAGTTGCCAACGTGGAGGGGAGGAGGCGCTCCAGAATAAAGACTAGGATAATCAACCATCGTGAGATCCTATCTTCTTCTTCACTAATGCAGAAGAAAAAGAAAAGAAAAGAAAAAAACGCCCGGCTTATTTGTGTGATGTGTCCTGATGGTTCATACTATTAGTGTGTGTATTGGGTGTCCACTGCTGTTCATGTGTATATGTATCTTTTGGGGTCTGTATTGGGCAATCTGAGATAAAGGGTCTTAAGAGTAATTAAGCCCTGGCTGGCTGCGGCCCTCATTAACACTGACGACCTTTATGGCATGACAACAGACCTACTATCACTCCAACGATGGCCAACGAACTGACCCATCAGATCACAATCAACACTTGTACACAGACCCACTGGACTACACCCCATAAATGTTTTTACAACACGGCACATAACATCTCTGCTACTTATTCTTTCACCTACGCTCTCCTTTGTATACAACAGAATGAGTCAGTTTTTACCTATAGTCAATACAACTTGGGCTCTCGCAATTTGTTTAGTTGGTTATGATAATATTCCACTCACAAAAAGTAACATCACTACAACAGGTCCAACGGAGCAACACACAAAATCTTTCAAGACAGAATCAAAAGCTTTCCCCTAAAACAACAAGTGACAAATTAAAAGAAAAACTTAAAAAACAGATGCTTGTGTAAGAAAATGATGTGGGCAATATGGATAAAATCCTCTATCACGATACATGTAATTTTACAACATGATATCAATTCAGGGTGCAACAATCATTTTCTCAATTAATGCCGGATTTATAGTTGTGTCAGTAAAATATGAGAAAATAGTGAAAAATGCCACATCACAATTTCCCAGAGCCAAAAGTTGACACATTCAAATTACTTGTTTTGTCCGACCAGCAATCTAATAAGCAAAGATATTAAGTTTACTGTCACATAATGCAAAGAAAGGCAGAAACTCTTTGCATTTGAGAATCTGAAACCAGCAAATGTTTGGCATTTTTGCTTGAGAAATAACAATTGATTGTCAATCAACTAATAGTTGCAGTTCTAATGTCAATATTGTGATTGAGCATCTTTGTAATTTCTCAGAAAATCAGTCGAGAAGTTTTTAGTTAATGTAGTGAATTTAATACCTAACAAATCAAGTTAATTCCCCGAATAGATGCAAAAAAGATGTAAAATTGCAATATTACTTATTATTAAGCAGTTCTGCTGGCCATGAAGGTCTAGCACAACCAGAGACATTAAAGGGATAACTACCACTACATTGTTCTGTGGCGATAGACATATTTACAGTATATTATTTCAAAGGTATATATCAACATATTGCCTGACCCTGATTTAAATTCTGAACACCTATGGGTTTTTTTAATCAATGTGTTGGACAGCCCTCTCCACCCCCGTCAATCAAATCCCCAAATGAGGAAATATCTTTTAGAAGCATGGTGTTCATCCCCTTAGGAAGAGTTTGAAAGACTCTGCCAAGGAGCACTAAAGCTGTTGTGGAGCAACACCTGACTGAGACACTTGATAGTGTTATTTTACTTTAATTGAATACCTATCTGTATGTATAATTGTCCATTTTAGACGTACCTGTGTACAATGCAATAACGTTCAGCTTAGTGGAAAAGAAACAGAGTCATTTAATGAGGCACTGTTCCTCTCAACAACTTTTATCAGGGAGGAAGTTCTTTATCTGTGTCCTCTGGTCAGGAGATGATGACAGAGGAAGAAAGTGAAAATTAAGGAGAGGCTTATAAAGCTTCCTCTGTAGTCGTAAAGATCACAGCTACTAGGAAGAGCATGACTTCTATAACCGTAGCAATAACAGCAGCTCTGCATTCTAACTCTGTCCAACTCTTTCCTGAGTTACACACTCGAACAATGACCAGACTGGAAAAAGAAACTGGGATAATGCACACTATTCCACTTGTAGCCTGACATTTAACTGTGTGATCATGAAAGTTCATTTTGAATTGTTTCCATACATGCAACATATAACTACTTTCATGTGTAATATTCTGATTACTGACTTTCATTCTCCACTAATGGTGTGCACAGTGCCTGTTGTGTTCAACCTCACATTAAAGTAAAAAGATCTTGAGGGATAGGATGCTCTTTGTAAGTGGACCAATCAATACTAGGGCTGGGTATAATGCAACATTTTGCGATAGTAATGCTGATACGACAACACCTTAGATTTGGTAGTGATTAGGATTGCAAATAATGCTTATTCAAATTACCTATTATTTTGCAGATTTTGTCTCGATTAATCGTTCTATAAATCAGTTTATAACGTCAGAAAATAGAAAGGTCTTTCACAAGTTTCCAGAGACAAAAGTGTCTTTAAATTAGCTAATTGTGTCTTATCAACAGTTCAAAACCCAAATCTATTCAACATAAAACAGAGAAAAGTAGCAAATGCTCACATGACTGACTAATCTATTAAATGGGTTATTGTTTCAGTTCTAGTTCCAATACCAGGAAAACTACCTCATTTTCAGAAATATAAACATGCAAAATATTAATTTCAATCTAGATCTTCTACTTCAACAAAGAATAAGTAAACTCTAATAGGAATCTGAGGAGACTTCGATGCCAACTTTCAGTACTTCAGTTTTCGATACTCAGTGCTACAGACACATTTCAGTTGGCAGGAAAAAAGTGAGCAAAGCAATATTAGTCAATTAATAGATTAGTGAATCCGCAGAAAATCAATCCATCAATTGCTGTGCTTGATTAACCATTTAAGTCAGTTATGACACAGATACATCATCTGGTTTCAGCTTCTCCAATGTGAGGATTTGCTGCTTTTCTACGTTTTACATTATTATGAACTGAATATCTGTAGATGGGACAAAACAACGTATCTGAAGACTTCCCCTTGGACTCTTGAAAACTGTGACGGGCATTATTTTGATCATTGGATAGGGTAAACACATTTGGTGGAAACATTTTGGTCAGTACTAAGGTTCAGCACCCAACACTAATTATCACACACCAAAGAACAACCCTTTAACACTGCTGCAGTGCAGCCCTACCAAGGTACTGAAGCAGTTTAATAGGAGGTTGCCCTCTGTGTAAGTGTGTGTGTGTGTGTGTGTGTGTGTGTGTGTGTGTGTGTGTGTGTGTGTGTGTGTGTGTGTGTGTGTGTGTGTGTGTGTGTGTGTGTGTCTCTCTCTCTCTCGTAGGGGAGTTTTTGAGCAAGCTGGGTAATCCCTGTAAAGACGTATAATCCCCAGGGAGAGCAAATATTACAACACGCTCTACTCAGTCACACAGAAAATCTGGTGGGGAGAATTTGGTACAATTGACTTGTTTCTGTTTTGAAGGGCAGATAGAAAGATATAGAGAGAAACTAAGATTTGCCAGTAGTTGGATGCAGTGGATACCAGGTGGCTCTGAATGACAATTGAAAGAAAATTAGCATATTCAAATAGGGAAAATAAAAGTTTTTTAAAAGACAATGGCAGCTGATATGCAAAGCGCAGCTGGCCACAGAAACAAACTACATACCTTGGCTGTAGTGTTTGCAGCAGGATGAATGTGTGCGTACGTGAGTGTGTGTGTGTGTGTGTGTGTTTGTACGTTCAATCCATGAGGAATTTCTGTCATTTCAAGCAACATTTTTGCAAACACCATAAAGCAATAAAGGCAACATTTCCAAAGACATTATGACACTGACACATACAGACACACGCAACTAAGAAAACCCACAAATGGAGAGACTCTTTTTGGCCTCTTTCGTCTATTTTTGAGAGCTAAAGAGAGCTGACGGTCCTATGCTTGTTCAAAGTCTCTGTGACTGTTTTGAGCCCCAGGTCCATTAGTGTCCTGCTGCTTCTCTAATCCTCATTCACATGTAATGGCTGACATTTCATCTTAATGTGTTAATTCATTAGCTGGGTGCTGAATGGAGAGTCTCAGTCCACAGAGACGGCTGTGAGCAGACACGCTAATGACTCCCCTGACTTTGCAAGAGTCATCGCAGAGCTAATGCCAAGTGACCTGGTTTACATGCTGCAGGAAAATCCCCTGGTATACCACCAACTGACAACCTGCATGAGAAGTAGGGCTGGGTATTGTTTGAATATTTCGATACTAGTGCAGATACAGTAGCAGGAATATATTAAGAAATATAAACAAGTTTTGATTCCAGATTATCTTCCAATACTTTTCTTTTAACCTGTCCTGCCTTATCTTGCAATACTCAAACACATTTTAGCCAATACTTAAAAAGAAAATTCTCCTCTGAACTCTTATCATCACACATGGAAATTAAAAGCATTTGATGTCCTATTATTATTGACCGGTTTTGATAATCAGTGCTACAGACACATTTTGGTCTGTACCAAAAACACTTCTTTGAGTATCATTAGTCCAGTGCATCATTCATTCAATCAGGACCCCGGCCACGAAATGCTTGCTGCAAACACCCCGCTCCACCACCACACCACCACCACCACCACCCAAAAGCCCCAGATGTGTGTGTCCTCCTCAGTGCGGGGGTAGGGGACGACTGAAGGAGGGATCTGGCTCAATTCTCGGTCTTGAGGAACCTGCTACTTTTAACTACAGCTTCCTTAATCTTTGCTCTGATGTTATAAGACATTAATCAACATTGCCTGCTTCTTTAAATATTTCAATCACCCATAGTTGCACACACATCCGTGCATACACAACTTGTATGGAGAGCATGTGTTCAAGGGGCAGTTGGAGGGTAAGGAGGGGGCTTCCTGTCATTTGAATTACCCTCTACATGTGGGGTCAATATGTGCAATGCTGAAGTGTGTGTGTGTTTGTGGGTGTGTGTGTAAGGGGTTGAGGAGGGGGCGGCTGTGGGAGCTACACCCCTCCCCAATAACCCCCCCCCCCTTTCCCTTTAAAAAGGCTGTATAAAGGAGGTGGGGGGAGAAGCACCTTTGTCACTTTGCTCTCAGACATAGAGACAATCACACTCACTGGACACACAAACACTTTGGACACAGACATTCCTCAGGGACATACTTATTGTCCTGACAGAAGAGATCCTTCTGGGTACTGGACCCTCCCGTGGTGGGCCTTCTGGACTGAAACAGAGCAGGAGACAGAGTACCACATTGAGCATCATCAGTGCAGCTCAAAGCCAGAAAGACTCTCCAGACTTTTAGAAAATTATCAGTTACTAACCTCTTCAGAAGCTAACTGCTGCCCAGCCATGAGGGTTTTCAACCTGCTCTACCTGCTCCTGCTGCTCGTAGTCGTTGTAGCATCAGTCTCCTCCGCACCAGTCTCCACCGGCAGACCAGGTAAGCATCCCAAAACTTTTCCCATCCAGATGTCACGATTGGTTGGGCAGGTGTCCGTTAGAATTGTTCATAGTCACTTAAAACACAGTTTATACACAGCCCGAACAGAGTTCTAAATCACTGCACAAGTTGAACTAGCTAACTAAGTTACAGGGAACGTTAACGTTGATCTAATTTTAGGTAACAGTAACGTTATTTGTGGTTTTTGCTAGCAAACGCTAAGTTACAAAAACTAGCGTAGCTAACTAACGCTGGTGAAAAAGACCTAACGTTAGCTTAAACACATTTTTAATTAAAACTGACAGACAAAAACAAAAAAACACTAACAATGTATTACCTTATTGTATTTTTTGGCTGCGGTAATGATTTAAGCGTGATAATACCATGGGATAATACACCATCAATCATCGTGGCGGGAAGGATGTTAGCGCTAACACTGCGTAAATACGATAACTCTAGAAATATACGGTTACCGTTTAAATAATAAGTTTTAGCAACCTATGGCAAAAGAGCTGTAAAGCCAACTTCCCTGCCATTAACGTTACATGTAAATGAAATAAGTAAGGCGATCGAATTAGCTAACTAAAATAGGCTCAAATCAGTGATATAGAAATATATGTAAATAAAATGCAGATGCTTGCTACCTAAACCACTACAAATATGTTACACGTTATCTAGGATTCATTTACATTTATCCGGGGTGAAAACATGACTATAACGATATTAAGTAACATTTTTTTCCCACTCTTTCCAATTTCGCCAACGTTGTCTGAATGCAGCACTAGCACAACTAGTGTCGTGTTTGTGTTTTAAATGATAAACGTCATATTCGTCTTTATAACTCCTTTTAAAACTTGGCTACAAACGAGCAACGTAAGATAAAAGTTTTGCCAAGTGGAAAAGCAGACATCATGCTGCTCTTGCCTCATGTAGGCTCAACGTTAAAAAAGCAGGTGCGCTTTTTGCGCAAGCTGATTTGCGGCGGAGACATACGGCCATTGCAAAATAGGCTTTGGGTCGTCATTAGGTAGCTACATGTGATGATGGAGAGGAGAGGATGAAGAGGGAGGGACGGGAGCGGAGCGCCGCCGGGGATCGCACAACGACCCCAGTGAGTCCCTTTGTCCCCGGCTGGAAGGCACTCCGGCGCGCTTTTGTTAATCAAGGTGTTAAAACGCCATGCAAATACCCGAGCTTTATTAACATGACATGGAGTAGCAGTGCCAAGTGTAAAGAAACCTACCTTCAGGCGTGGGGAGCAGTTTCTTTCAGAGGAGAGGGGGGGTGGGGGGGGAGTCATAAAGTCATCTGGCAGTTTATCTCTTCCTGGGCTTGGCTGGCAGTCTGTGAACCGCAGGAGTCAAAGTGGATTTATTAGGGACGTCTAAAAATAATCATGTGTTAGGTCTGTGTGTCCCAGTTTATTAGAATGAGCTCGCCCTGCTTTTGGTAAATGGGCCCTAACAATAAAACCCATGAAAGCGGGGATACATAGGCTAGGGTCAACAGAGGATATATTAGGACATAATTAGTCTTTGGTAGTTTAAAAGTTATACTTACTTAAAAATTGAGACGTTGTTTTGTCGTTTCTGGTGATAAAAAAAGCTCGGGCTGAGTTACACTCCTCCATCTGGGATTAATTAGGTCTGTCAGGTGATATGCAGGGGCCGCCTGTAGACATTAAATCTTGCTTAAAAGGACTTTTACATCTAAAATGGCATTTGAAAAGCAGTTACTTAAAATAGATTTATTGTATGCTACAAATGTATCTATGTTATAAAACAATCAGCTCATCCAGTAGCTTTATTCTGCATATTAAAATGAAACCTCTTTTTTTCAGATTTCCTCTACCTAAGGAGAAAATACCACAGACACCACTACTGCCCCCACAGAAGATGCATGCCTCTCCACTCCAGAGTACCCTTCCCCTAAGGTAAGACATTTGCACTCATACATGTGTTTCTGTGTAAAAAAAAAATAAAATAAAAAAAAAAAGGTTATGAGCTGAGCTGTGCGATACATGGAACAAAATAGGTTACAGAGCCAGCAGGTGGTAGTTAAGAAGGTGTGTGTGATTGGTGGCAGAGGTGTGTATTCACGCAGAACAGGAGTGCATGGGGAGAAAGGCTCAGGCATAAATCTCACTAACGATGAAGAGGAAGGCTTTACAGCCATGAGGAGTGTTTGGGTAAAGGGAGTTTCGGCTTTAATTTTTGGACTCCTGTACAAGCACAGTTACTTGTTGTTATCTTACTCTGAACTCCTTTTAGCAGGATACTAAATTATGTTTTTCCATTACAGGTTGAAGAACAAGAATGAGGGTGACCTAAGGAGAGAAATGTGAATATGAAGCAACTGCAGTGTGTGGCCCAAACACCATGGATGGGTCCCAGTACAAAGACATAGATTGTGAAGTGGAGGAGACATCATGCCAATGCCCTCCAAAGACACAGAAAGAAACTGTCTTTATTCCCAACAAAATATAAACCAAGCATTGTTTTGGCATCCTGGTGGACACAGATCTGGGTTTGTCCAGTTGCAAGCGTCTTCCCTCTTCGTCTTCAAAAGCCGATGCTCTTGTACTGAACAAGAACAAGGGAAAAGGAGCTACAACAACACAAGTATATTCGACGCTCGACTTAAAAGCTACGGACCAAAGAGCTGGAAACATCTTAGTGGCTGCAGCTACGATGAACAGCATCCACAGTATTCCTACAAAGTGTTTATTATGCATGTATGCACTTGAAATGTTTATTGACTTATGTTTTAAACTTTTTAATAAAAATATATTGATGTAGTGTTTTGTTTTTACTTCGTATGTTTGTGTATGTTAATATAACAATTGTCTAAAGAGTCCAAATAAATGTGGCAACTTTGAAGTATGACGATCATTGTGAAATCCAAATTTTAAGCCAGACTCCATTTCAATTTGGGATACTTTTGGCAAGCACAGAAAAAAAAGATTCTTTAAATAAATGTGTAACCCAAAAGCCTAAAATCAAACATGGCTCCTGGTACCTGCCGTACTCCAGATAAATCGGGGATCTCAGGAGAAGCCACATGGGAAAGTCGTAAATGCAGCGTTCCCTGTGGAGATACGAACGCCAGAGCATAAAAGAAATCACAATGGGGAGCAAACACCAAGGGCTCAAAATGACGACCTCGATATTTCGTTAACGCAGATTCCCGTGACTGTTGAAACTTAACACAGAAAAGGTGAGGTGGTAAAAGACATTCACACCGGCTAATGTTGACGCTGCAGTGTCTCTATTGTTTGGGCTCTTCCTTTTAGCTCTTAGAGTACATTATACAAAATAAACACAGACCTGCAGTCACGTACTTGGGTTTCACTGAAGTATTGTGTCAACTGTCACTCCTGAAAAGGCTTAAACAGAAATTAGATGAAGAAAAACGTGTGTGTATTACATATTTATTGGGATGTGGTCACAAATACACAAACTCGATGATAGAACAGATTCATTCAAACCAAATAAAGCATTTACTCATTCAGACAGATAAAATAGCATGTACAGACGTTTACAGCGTTACACAATCTCTTTTTTTAGTTTGACCCTGATAACCTCTGCCTCCTGTATCTCCTACCCTTTCAGCACCTCCTTAGTGCCGATAATCTCTAAAAAAATTTCGCCTCCTCCGTTTCTCTCACAGTAACACAAGCGGCAGCATAAATGGGTCACCGGGGCTCTTAACACTGATTAAAAACCCCTCATCTCTGATCTGTGACCCATGACTCCCCACTTCCTCCTCCCACTTAGCATCTTTTACTGTCCTCCACTTAAAGCTCACCTCCTCCTGTGTTATCTGTCCATCTCAGGTGCCTTGTGGAGAAGCCCTCCCATCTTAAGTCTGTGCGCACAGGTGCTAGTGTGCACAGGGATTGCCTTAGTCTTTTTATCCTGTGTTTCTTCTAGCTCCAGTCCTCTCTCATACCCACCGATCCCCCTCTCCTTTGTGTTAAGAGAGCCGAGTGAATCATCAGACTCTGGTTCACAGGGAGGAGGAGGAGGAGGAGGAAGACGCTGGACTGTGGTCAGTGCTGAGCAGTGAGGTTGATTAGCCTCTTGCTCAGTAAGGTGTTGTGCTGTTTCAGGTACTCTATCAGGTCAGCTTGCTTCTCGACCACCTCCTCCAGACTGGAGCCCTCTCTGTGAAACACATAATAGCACATACAGTAAGCCCCTTTTCACATGTGGAATCTGTAACATCGCTGGCTTCATCTGTTCTGTTTCGTCTGTTTATGGATAAGGCTGTCTATATTCTATATTGTTCCCATCGTCCACCAATTAATAAAAAGACTAAAACCAAGTATGGCTTGTCCAAAGCCCGATATTGCTTTTTATTCTGTGCCATAGAGCTCCATTAAAAACTCTTTAAACTAAAAGAAATGAGCTACTAGGGCTGTGTACCGAATTCAAAACTTTTTAGGCACCGACTGAATTGCCACTAAAGTATCAGAGTATCGAAAAATGCTTCCTCGTTCAATACCCAATTTCAATACCTAAGGAGCAAATCTCATCAGCGTCAGTGAGCCAATAAGCACGCAGCATGTTTCTACCAAGATCTAATAATGTGTGTGATTGGCTCTCTAAAGTTACACGTCGTACAGGCATGCAGGAAAAACTCAGACTGGGCTCACGTAGAATTAAATAAAAAGATTTGTGCAGTAATGTTATAGTTTGTTTTTGTTTTATAAAATTGGTATCGAAAAAAGTATCGTTTAGGAACCAGTATCAAAGTCATGGTACCGGTATCGGTATCGAATATTTTTTGACGATGTCCAGCCCGATGAACTACACTGTGGCACTGGGTGACATGTTCCTTTATTACCATGAATTGGTGCACTGTATGGCCACTTTATTTGGAGTCAATCCCAAACACACCATATTGTGGTTGTAAATACTGAGTAGCATAACAAATCAGTGGATGACTATAGTCCCCAACAAATACACAGTTTACTGCTAAATTAGTGACGTGTTTTAGGAAATCAGTAAGCCCTTCTTTAAAAACACATATACATCTTCAGTAGGAAAAAATGGGCTTGTGGCCACAGACAGGCTAGAGAAGTAAAAAACAGAGTAAAGCATTGTTGTTGTGGTTTTTTCAAGGGATTTGTTCAACAAAACCAAAAATATAGAACGTGGCCAGCCATGTACTGCATATATTTTGTAATCTGGTACATGAAAGGGAGCGATGGTACGGCTGAAGAATGCAGTGAGATGGAAAATAATGATATGAAGGAAGAAAAGTGGTCTCAGTTTTCTGAATAGGCTGCAACAGTAATGGATTTTAAAATGGATTTTATTTAGCAGTTGAAGAACACCAGGGACTAAAAAAGAACAAAAATGCTACGTTTGGACTTACTCCTATTTGCTGATGTGCTGTATGAATAAAACATTTTGCTAGATGTTGGCATGGCTCAAGGCTGGGAATTTAAGGAGGGAGACTGATGGTCTAATGATTGCTGTAATTTCCCAAGGATTTTATGAATGACTGAACACACATTTTGTAGATGGATTCAACATGAAAAGAAAATCCTCATCAACTTAAAATTGGTCCCATTAAAAGTTTTTCAAAGTTTGTGAACTCAAACCAAAACCCACATTTGTTATGTCTCTTTGTTTATTTAACTTTGTGCTGCTGAAAAGATTGCAGTTTGGAGAGGCAACTCGGGAGCTCAAGCATGAGAGCGACACATAAAATTTGCCAGCACTTTTACATAACATGTCATGAAAGTAAAGGACAATAGGCATTGTTTGTGGGACAAAATGTATGTACCTGAAGCCGGTCTCCGTCGGCAGGCTCGTGATACTGTAGGTGTGTGAATACTCTTCTTGGCTCACGTCTGGTGCAGCTTGCTCCCTGTTGAACCGCATCACCTGGACTAAAACCACAACCAAGACATATTCCATTACTTCAAACCAGTGTTTTATCTTGTCAGCTGCACATACAGACACACAGACATTATCGGCCAGTGAGAGCTGTCCTACAAACATTAATCACTCAGGTGAGAAACTGCACACATTTGTTTTTTTTACGGTTTTCCATCCCTCTCCCTCTCCTAAACACACAGGCTGTTATATCCTGCACTTAGTCCTTATGGGCTGCCGTTTCCTGCACTCAAACCTCTAATTCTCACACCCTAAACATATACCTTTACACAAGAGGCGGGGTTAGCAGCAAGGTGTGGGTGTGGAGCACCCAGTAGCTGCAAGAGGAGCCAGAGCCAAAAATATGGGAGATATGAGATGTTGATGCTGTTTGAATTAAGATAAGGCCGTGGTGTGTGTTTGGTTGCAGGGCAAGTGTGTTTAGAAGGGCAGAGGGAGGAGCTGCCTGAGTATTGATAAGACTTGAATGTCATTAGCCGGAGGAAATTGTCAAGGAGGCTCTAAAGAGCGCTATCTTTACTTTGCTACAGTGCAGCATCTCAGCATCCACACTCACATACAATCTAAAGAAATACTGCACATTCCTGCATAATGAGGCCCTAAATCTGTGTGTGTGTGTGTGTGTGTGTGTGTGTGTGTGTGTGTGTGTGTGTAAACACAGCAATAGTAAGCAGGTATGTGTGAGAGAGACATTCCAGAAAGACAGAGAAATGAAGAGGTTTGTTTCAGAAATGACAAAGCAGTAACACAAACTGCTGCCAAATAAATACCAACAGGGTCAAATGTTGCCCAGTCTTTAAAAACAAACTTGACAAATGTTTGCATGTACAAACATTACTGAGAATAGCCAGGTTAAGGTAACACTTTGATTAAAGCATTTATATTCACAGCGACCTGTTTAATAGAAGCATCACAAAATCATGAACTTTCAATTACGCATTTACAACTGATAATAGATTTACTTTGATAATCCAGCACCGTTGACTGCGGTGCTGTTCCTCCATTGCTTTGCATGCATTTCACCCTGTGAACTTCGTAGCTTTTGAACAGAATAGAAAACAACCAAAATAGAAACAAGAACCCATAAATGAAGAAGTGGCAAGCATTTTTCTTTGTGGTACTGGTTGATATCACAGAAACAAAGTCATATCTTATTAATCTTGGAATTTGGGAGAAAGTTTTTAAAAGGTGCTGCGGGATATTCCTTAAATATCAATGCATTTTTAAGGTTTCTTAAGCATCCTAAAAACTTTATTTTAGAAAGATTCCTTACCCTGAATAAGTGCACACACAGAAAAGGTGAAGGGTTATTAGAATGATGTCAGTCAAGATATTCAGGCGGTCCCTCAGGTCTGTGGAATTCAGTGTAAAACAGCGGGCTAAAAGCAAATGGAGATACTAGCATGGATTGATGGATGGACGGATTGAGGGAGGGAGCAGTGTAAAGGAAGTGACACATTTCACACGTCCCTGTTAGAGACTCACACACACGGCCGGACAGACAGTGCTCAGACTCGGTCTCTACTCAGATCAGTCACCCATTAAGAAGTGCACATTTCCAGGTGATAACAGTGGAGCTGCAGAGGTGCTAACAGCTGATGGTACCACATATAGTGCTCACAACTCTGCACTGTCCGAATCAAAAACAAAGAACTGGAAGGAAATGGATCCCAACGACCACAGAGCCTGACCAGAGTGACACAAGACGAAGGAGAAGAGCCGTGTGAACAACTTTAAGTTGCAACACGGCACATTAAAAAGGAGTTCAAAGAAGTATGCGAGCCTACAGTCTGTTGGAAAAGAAATCCTGCTCATGAATCGGTGTCACGTGCAGGAGCTGTCGATGTGGGAAAAGATTCAAAGACTTCAAGGAAAAATCGGAGGAGATGCTCAAGCTTTCTACTTATCAGCAATGTTCAACAATAAGCAACGCACATATACCAGTGTCCAAGCATCTGAGTATGGATACTGCACTGAGAAACTGACATATAACTAAGTTGTCCACAGTGACAGTCTTGCTAGTTTTAAAGGATGAACACAGCTTGTAAATGTACTGTAATGTTGGACTGGCACTTAAAACTTAAAACATTTAAACTGCAGAAAATGACAAGGGGCACTGTTGTGGCTGTTGGTTAACATACAGGTCTGCCTGTATACCTTTAACAGGATTGAGATGAGATAATACCTAAGAATATAAGTAAAAATGATTTGGTTTTGTTGAAATGAACTCGAGTTTGACTTTTTACAACGTTTTTGTATACTTCAGTGAATATCATTAACATGACATAATGCTTTGATAATTATAGGGATATTTACTTTGCCCACTCTTTGTATGGACTTTCAGTAATGGAACAGGTGTGAACGATAACAACCAGGTATGTATGAGCAAAAATATGTTTCAAATGTACGATGAACATCGTCATTAGGTACAGAGGGATTTGTGTGTGATAGGGGTATACGGTCGGAGAGTGTGTGTGCTAACCCTGTGCCCTGCAGTGCTTACACCAAGTTCTGGCGAGGCAGAAGAGAGAGAGAGAGATGTATTCTAAGTTAAGCCTTTGAAGGCCAAGACATGGCTTTGATGTATGCATGGGGGTCTATAGAGGAGAGTGTATTCATGTTAAAATGAGAGAGCCAGAAACATACAGCAAACCTCAAAGACACACACACACACACACACACACACACACACACACACACACACACACACACACACACACACACAAACACACACAATGAGTACGCACTTCAAAGAGAAGTTGAACGAGGCCTTCCTGTATGGACTTCATAGCTGCAGGCATTACATCTCTCCTTCTGTGTCTCCTCTAAAAAGAGTTTTTCTTTCCTCCTCATGAACTCTCTGATGTCACCTTGACTGCATCAGTCTGCTGTGCTTGTTTTTGTGCTCTAAAAAGGTTTGCGCTGCGAGGCGTCGCTCTGTTTGCGTCGTGCCTGACTGCACTGATCTGAGCAGGAATGTGGTGGGCGAACACAGATACCCCCCCTCACACACTGGATCAGCCTCACTGTAAACACAGGGACAATGTGTGTGTGAGTGTGTGTGTCCCTGTGTTTGGGTGGAGTGGGTCGAGGGCTACCCTTTGGCTAGGCTAAATCCTAATGCCTCTTATCTTCTCTCCTTGCCTCTCTGGTATCTCTTGCCTCTATCTGAGCCCTTCAGCTACCAAACACACCTTTAATATGGATTTCCTTTCATTACAGATTCTTCAATATCCTCGGATACAGCATCTTTAATAGCAGTTTTCCTTTGGTGAGAGGAAAGCCAGTGTATTGGACACCAGGAAACATTCTGGGGGAATATCTAAATATGTATTGTTTATTGTCTATAATTGTAAAAAAAAATATATATATATATACCAGATTACAAATAACAGGTTTGTATAATTTAAATAACACATTTAAGCAGATTTATCCCAGACTGGAATACTAATACTAGTGTGGGGCTGGGTATAATTGAAAATGCTTTGATAGCAGGAACAATTTTTAAACCCAAACTACATCAGGGTTTAACTTGGTGTTACCACAAAACAAAGTATCTACAAACTTTGCCTGAATAAAATACCGTCTAAATTACGACAGTTTTCAAAAGTAGGTGGTACAGACACATTTAGGTTTGATATCCAGCACTGTACTTGGGCCACGTCCACCCGTACCAAAACGATCTTTTTCTTCCCCGTCTTCCCTGGCATCGTTTCAAGAATAGTTGCGTCCAAACGGAACCATTTGTAAATGACACGCTACTTCATATTCCAGGCCTATAGGTGGCACTGTTCCGGCTACAGAAATTTACCAAACACAAGAAGAAGACGACGGAAATGGCTAAACCAGAGTTGTTTGTGTGGACAGATAGTGAATTGTTGTTGTTATGAGACGTTGTCGCGGGATAAGAGGTCGAAGGCTAGAGGTCGAGGGGTGTGGCGATGACATTATTGATACGCAAGTATGCGGCTTCGTTTGGACGTAAGGGCGGCATTTTTGAATTTTTTCACGCTGGGACCACGTTTCAAAAAAGTGCGTCTTCAGGTTTCGTTTGGACGATCGGCTAAAACGATGTAAAACGTGTGCGTTTATACCAAAAAGCGTTTCCGTGTGGATGGCCCCTTGTTGTCTGTACTTTTATTGCATGTCGTATTGTATTTCAATGTTGACAATGAAGACTAGAGGCTCACACCGTTGCTTGTAATGGGGATCTTTAAATAACCAATGAACTATGTGGGAACTTAATCTGAAGATTAACCCATGCCTAGCCCAATGTGATGGACATCAAACAGACAACTGAAATTTCAATGAGATGTTCACATGGAATTCCTCATAAGAGTTTTCATACCTACAAACCATGCAAAGCTCAGGATTTGTATTTAACATTAAAAAACCTTATAACAGAAGTCCCATTACATACATTCCAATAGCGACACCTCCAACAGAATAAGTCATTTGCCAATGACCAAAAACCATATCTGATCGTTGGAGAGTACCAGCGACAGGCACACGTTGTGCTGGACGCAGTTTTAGCCATGTGGTTAAAGTTATGAATTGAAAGAAAACTACTTGCTTAGATGTAGGAAAAGATTGTGGTTTGGGTTAAAATAAATATGTTTGATTATACCTTATATAAGTATGTGACATAAGTTAAGTATGTGGTGTAAGTTAATTTATATACGTAAATTAAAATAAGTCAACGTTGACTTTTGATTTCGGCGGGGATGTTTACACGCAACTACACAAAATGTTCTATAGGTCACATTTCATAAGTAAAGTAAAAGAGGGCCAATGCAGAATTCAAACATACAGTGGTGCTCATAAGTTTATGAACCCATGCTAAAGTTGATTAAAAAGAGGAATAAAAAAAAAAAATCTTTTGGAAATTGATTTTAATGCCTTAATTAAAAAAATTTGAAAAAATCCGACCTTTAAGGTACCAATTTTCTTTGTGAATGAATAATGTATCGTAAATAAATAAATGTTCCTTAAAATACAGGGGGTATAAGTATATACACCCCTATGTTAAATTCCCAGAGAGGCAGGCAGATTTTTATTTTTAAAGGCCAGTTATTTCATGGATCCAGGATACTATGCATCATGGGGTACTTTCCATAAAATCATCTCTCAATGCAAATCAAACCAGCTATTAGGCTAACTGAAATAAAACCATGCCAATCTCTAGGTATGGTGAAGGGTATGTGATGATGTGGGGCTATTTTAATTCCAAAGGCCAAGGGAACTTTATCAGGATGCATAGTATCCTGGATCCATGAAATAACTGGCCTTTAAAAATAAAAATTTAACATAGGGGTGTGTATACTTATGCCCCCTGTATTTTAAGGAAGACAACATTTAACATAACATTTATTTATTTACGATACATTATTCATTCACAAAGAAAATTGGTGTCCTTAAAGGTTGGATTTTTCCTCATTTTTTTTAATTAAGGCATTAAGATCAATTTCCAAAAGATGATTTTTTTATTCCTCTTTTTAAGTCAACTTTAGCATGGGTTCATAAACGTATGAGCACATAGAACAGAAAATTAGAACAAAACATGAAATCAAGCAGAGTCAAATCAGGGGATGTTTTGTGAAACTTATAATTTAGCCGATCCTAATGGATGATACCATGTACAACGACAAGCTGACCAGTTTCTCAGCATGTGAGCAAGTATGAGAAGAGAGCATGTTGGGATAATTATTAATGTCTCCACCAGTCAGCAGTTGAAGTACAGCATGTCATGATACTTCCCAGTGTTTCTATGTTGTTGTTTTTTGTGGCTGTCTAAGTTCAGAATTCAGATATATGAGAGCCAGCTGCAAAACAGCACTTCATTCACAAGGTAAGTTTGGACTTGTTCAATCAGTTATACATTTGCCATGTTTACACATTCAATCAATAAATGCACAAAAAAAACTTAACAGCATTCAGCATATTCTCTCAAATGCTGTGATTTTTTTCACAGCAAATTAAGTAATGTTTTACAGTATGAGCAGTATGTTCAGTTGTGTTGCAAAGTGATTGAATTGCCCTGGTAAGTTTTTGCAGCTTAAGGCCATTTTAAGTGACAACACACACGGGAGTCAGGTGGAGTTAACCAATTTGTTCCTGACCTCAAGGGCACATATAATAGACAATAGGTAGATAGATGGATAGGTACGTGCATCATCCAACACAGCAACACACACAACAGTTTGATTGGTGTTTGTATCAGAAGCAAAACATCAGCAGATCAGCAGAGAGAGAGAGAGGGAGGGAGAGAGAGAGAGAGGGAGGACAGAGAGCTGAATGGTTGATTGTCATGCTGTCGAGTCTGAAAAGGGCAGGGCAGGTATTGTGATGCGAATGTGCTCAGATAGAGAGTGGGGGTTAGTGTGTGTGTGTGTGTGTGTGTGTGTGTGTGTGTAATGTAATCTACAGGGTGTGTCTCTCCATACACCACTCCTGATATTATATATATGTATACTACCACCCTCCACAGGAAAATGATGCTGCGTTGCTCTCTGCAACCCTGGAATAAAAACCCACTCTGCACAAAAACTATTAAATGTGAACTCATCGGAGGAAAGTCTCATAATATCATAATTCAGCGAAATTAGTCTGGGGATGTGATAGGAAAAAGGAAATTCCCAAAGAGACCTGGGAAAATTGTATCTTAGCTTTTTTCATACCTCCTCCATTAGCCTAAGTTAACTGCCAAGTTGCCTTTTAGAAAGTAGAATACTTAGGAAGTGGACAAAAAAGGGTAATTTGAGAAAGCTGTTAAGACATTTTGTGGCTATTCAGGGTATTTATACTGCTGCTGATTTTACATTTTCTACATTGCTATTTATATATTGTACATTGGCTCAGGTATCATGTTTTTTACTAGTTTATAATTTTCTTGTTCTTTCTTTCCATAGTGTTGTGTTTCATTCTGGCCACTTACAAGTCACTTACATTGCACAGTACAATGACATTTAATATTAAGTGAATTGAACCAGAAGTAAATAAAGTGACAGTTTATCTAGAATGTACCCAGATTATTTCAGTTCAATTCAAATTTCGTTCAAGATACTTTTTTAGGTGTATTCATTTGAGTAAAATATACTTTGTTCTATCTTTTTTAAGGCATATATTAAGGCATAAATTTGAATGTTGTTAATCTCTGAAATCGTGTTCTTACTACTGGTATTTCAGTTTATATATTATATTTAGTGGGAGTTGGGTGTGGCTTTGTAGTTTAAACGCAAAAGTTTATTGTTAGCTGTACACTGTATATGTTTTTTTTGGGAGGGCGCATGTGTGTGTGTGCGTGTGTGTGTGTGTGTGTGTGTGTGTGTGTGTGTGTGTGTGTGTGTGTGTGTGCGTGCGTGCGTGCGTGCGTGCGTGCGTGCGTGCGTGCGTGCGTGCATGCATGCATTGGAAGTGTGATATCCTAGTCAATCACATATCTGCAATCCCAGAGTGAAATAATCTTACTCAACATTAGAATATCTTAACTGAGATCAGTTTACCTGTGTAATAGAGCAGGCAAGGCAATGCCACCAAGAACTCCAACCCCAGAACACTGAGCAGCATGTAGGTTTGGATAGTCGGTGATACTTGTACAGCCAGAACAACCAGAAGCAGAACATTTCCTGCACACAAACACACAGAAAAACAAACACACACGCTCTTCGTTTAGCATTACTGCCATCTTGTGGAGAAAACTGACACATGCAGTAAATGGATTCATAGTTCCCCGACAACATGTGTGAAGGCCGTACCTAAAGAGTATACGATGAGCGGCAGGTGCTTCAGTCGCTGCGTCTGTCTGTAGAATCGCAGGTATCCTCTGCTCCTGGCCTGGCTGTGGTGGTGCTGCACACACCCAGTGAACAACAGCACCAAAAACCATAAGAACACCTTCCCAAACACGATGACACTGTCGCCTCGCACGTTACCCAAAATACTCGCACACACCTCCTTTTGGCCTAATTCCAACACACACAGCACTGCCACACACATTGACAACACCACGTACACGACCTGAAACAAAGAGGAGAGCACTGCAAGTGAGACAGATGTACGGAGCAGGAGACGTTAGCACAGACCAGCACCTACTATGAATATTATTACACGTAGAAAACAAAAAGGTCACTTGGAGTATCCAGGTTGAGAGGGCAGATTAGAGAAATGCCTTTACATGTGCTGCATTAGTCAGATTACTCTCGAAAAGTGATCTGTCATCGGCCAATTATTTTCTCAATTCATCGATACGTTGACATCTTCAAATGTCTTGGTTTGTCCAACAAACAGTCCAAAACCTATTCAGTTTACAATTATATAATCCAAAGAAAAGCAGCAAAACAGAGAAGCAAGCAAGCAAATGTTTACCATTTTTGCTTGGAAATTACTCAGATGATTAATCGATTATCAAAATAGTTGCACATTCATTTTCTTGAAATGTTTGTCACTGTCAACTAATCAATTCATTGATTAATGGTTTCAGTTTTAAATATTTATAAAGTGGTAAAAATATCACAATAACAATAGTAGCATGATATCAAAACAAAAATGTTTTATTGTCAGGTTACTGCTGATAATAGGGACTAATCTCATCACTACAGTGAATGTAAACACAATGCCTGTGTAAATGTGTGCACATCATACATGCAGCAGAGACAGCAGGCCAGCATGGCAGGGTGTCGGTACAGTCTGAAACTCTCTCCTGATGGCCGAGTGGAGGGCGTCAGCAGAAATCAGAGGTCCGTCCACCAAAGAGTCCTCCTCTGTGCTTCGTGATATGTCTACTGAGGAGGCTGCTGGCTAAAACACACACCATATTAATGAATTAAACAGTAGACCTGTGATTTGACTGATATTTATATATAATTTCCTACGGCTAAACTATATATACTGTATATTCCGTATATGCTATGTCCCGTTGACCACCATTGTATCGCCACTTATTAATGCACACTGATCTAAGGTAAGATGCTGTACATAACTTTCTAATGTTCCACCTGATTTATTTGTGATTTGTATGTATTTTTCTTTTTAATTGCATCCCTTTTCCTACCTACTTGTCTGTTTCTAGTGTTGTTTTAATACCAAATATGAGGAGAGAGGAGTGAAAAAAATAAAAAATATCGTTACATAGAATGTTTAACTTTTTTTCATAAAAAATAACTTAAAGCGATGACTCGACTATCAAAATAGTTGGCGATTAATTTAACAGTTGACAACATATTTGTTTACTCGTTGTAGCTCTATTATTAATAAATACACTATGATGTATTATTAAAGGTTAAGAAAAGTAGACCAATATATAAAGAAATTACTTTTTACTTCTGATACTTATTTGAATGGTAATACTATTGTATTTTTACCTAAGTAAAATGTTGAATACATGACTTGTAACAGAGTATTTCTACACTGTGGTATTGCTACTTCCACCACTGCTCTTATCTTATATTGTGTCTCAGTGCTTATTAAAGACCAAAGCATATTTGTTTGTACTTATGTGACGTTTACTTATCGTCTTTCAGTAATGACTAATGGCTCATTCCCCATTAAATAAATATCATAAATTAACAACGAATTGACTAAAAAAGATACGCACCACCGTTATTCAATTAATGGACTAAAGGTAGCAATAATAACAGCTGTTGAGTTTAAATTAAATATCTGTGTTAGTCACGGTGTTTATGCCTGGAAGAGAAACTGAAACTAAAATGTTTGCTGTGAATAATCTAAAATCTGCACCACAACAATCTTATTTTTAACATTCGCACTGAAAACAGGAAAGAGCTGAGAAACCACGAGATAAAAGATCACCAGTGTAAGCTTTACTGCGTGTTCGAGCTGTTTAGAGTTAACGTCTGGCTAATTTGATCATTTATAAAAGATAACTGTTGCTACACACAGACAGAAACACAGTCGTAGAGCCTGCTGTTTTTAGCTCACAGGCTAGCTAGCTAGCTAACTCAGGCTAACCGCCACCAGTATTTACTGCTCTTTACCGAGCAAGCCAACCGTTGACATCGCAACCAGCTACCGTTAAACGGCATGTACATACTGCATAAAGAGAGGGTCCCTTTGAGTCCATTTTGTTTTGATGTTCGACGTTTAAAAAAAAGAAATGACAAATCAACAACAAACAACCAGTATAAAAGGGGGCGGCCAGGTACACTTCCGGTCCCCTTATTTTATGGTTCCGTTCTCTGTTAAACATTGGTTCCTAGCACAAATACAGATCACCAATTTGGGTCCTGCTTAATTAGCTGATCCTTAAGGCCCTCTGTCCAGACCCTCATAACTCCACATGTTACATATTCTTAAATTAATCAGGAGCCAGGTAGTATTCCAGCATAGAAAAAGTGTAAATATTGTACAGAAAGTGGGAGGAACATTGGGGGCTCCAACGCTCCATGCCAGGTTAACCTTGGCATGGAGTTTAAAAAGCGTTTCTAAATATTTAAGGTCTTAAATGGAGCCTTTGATTTAGATCTACAACCTAGCCCTACAATGGCCATGTTTGGGGTACAAGGGGATGATTTTGTAATGCCCAATAGTAAGGAAAGTGTTGTTGCTTTCGCAACCTTAATAGCACTACGGAGAATACTTATGGGAATGGAAATCATCTACACCACCAAAAAGCCTCTACATGGCTTTCTGATATTTTGATGTTTCTAAAAATAGAAAAAAATCAAATACTTTCTTAGAGGATCAACCAGAACATTTTACAAAAATTGGGACCCTTTACTGGCTTACTTTGAAAGACTTACACTTCCCTCTTAATAACTACTAAGAATTGTAAAGCCAATGATTACACTATTTGCTATCATGAGTAATAGAAGAAAGCTGTTGTTTACTTTTATTTTTTCTTCTTTTGTTTTTATTTGTTTCTTTGTTTCTTTATCTGTCCTCCTTTCCTCGGCACAAGGGTTTGTTGAGGGTGGGATGTGGTTAAAAGAAGGATTTCTTGTTATAATTGACATTGTAATGTTGCACTGTATAGTGTACCTTCTCTAAAACAATAAAAATACTTGTAAAAAAGATTTTTACCACACACAAAAGCACACCCACAGATATACATAATGGTTTTCTGTTAATTAATATACATTCAAACTACTCAATTAAAAAGACATGTGCTTTAAACAGGTTACAATAGCATCTAGAACAATTACAAAACATAACTTTTCAAACTAATGCACAGAACATCTAATGTCAGGTCTAGTGTTTTATAATTGGTGGTGCAAAGTAACTACTCAAGTACTGTACTTAACAATTCTGAGGTATGTTTACTTACTATGCTATCAGTGGTGTAGTCTAAAGTATCTTATTGTAGTGGGTATACTGTACTGTATATATATTGGCCAGAATCTACCTTTTTTTCTGGGGTGGGGGCATGTCATAGTGCAACATAGTGGGGGGTCTGGGTGTCCTCCCCAGGGAAGTTTTGAGCATCATTTCCTGTACTCGGATACACTTTCATGAACCAATTTACGGTGGAAATACCTTTATTGTGTGTAGAAGAAAACCACAGATGACAATTCAAAATATATCAAAACTATAATGAAGTATGTTGTTGCGTGTCATTGGGCATTTTTAAGTGGGAATATGGAAATCCTGCAGCTTTCTTAGTGGGTATACTGCGTATACCTGCATATCACGTAGACTACACCACTGTATGCTACTTAATATTTATACTCCACTACATTTCAGAGTTAAATGTACTTTTTACTCCACTACATTTATTGCAACAGCTTTATTATAACAGCTATAGTTCCTAGTTACTTTGCAGATTAAAATGACATTAAAATGCAGTTTACACAGTAATGCATAGTAATGACAGGGACCACTCTGTTGCAAAATAAGTACTTTTACTTTGGATACTTTAAGTACATTTTGCTGATAAGACTTCTGGACTTGTATATAATATTTTTAATGAAGGACTTTTACATGTAACGTTTTTTTTTTTTTTTATCATTTTATCACTACTTTTTCATAAGTAAAAGATAAGACTTTTCCACCATTGTTGACATGTTGATCTAAGCAAGGACCTTTTCTACACAGTCAGAGTGGATTTATTACTTTGCCTGCTTACTTAAAGTGTATTTTAATTAAAGAAAACTCAAGATGAAAAAAAACAGACAGCATCCCATTTAAAATATTTTATTGATAAACATACACTTGCTATAAAAGACAATGAACTGAGCGCTCTATTTCGCTGACTGATGAAGACGCTGTCAGGTGTCCAGATAGAGGCAATGACACACAGAGGAGAAAGGCATTGAGCTTAGACTCTAGAGAGGCAACACTTGTGATAGAGGCAGACGAGGAGATTTTAGGACATTGTGAAACTGTCATTATACGGGGGAATAATTAACAGGGAAGCAGCAAATCACTTTGTGTCATTGGTTTATCTCACGGGAGGGGGTGGAAGGGAACAGCAGGTGATTTGGAGATCCATTTAAAATGTTTGTTGCTGGTATGGAACTGTGCTTCAAGTCAAATCACACATTGCATACATACCTATAAATGTATGATTTCATACCTACACGCACGCACGCACACACACACACACACACACACACACACACACACATGCATGTGCCGAGACCCAGAGGTCTGTGTGAGTGTGAATTACTCCTACACTACACCCTCGCATTCATTACATAAGGCACTGTTTCGGATGCAGTCAGTCTATGAGAATTAACAATGGCAAAAACATTTTAAAGGGAAAATATTTAAAAATCCCAAAAACAACAAGTATATAATTAATAACATGCATTCTCATTCCTGTAAAATGAATTATAAAGAAAAAAGCTTGCGTAAGTTAGCCAGATTCCTCAAAAAAAAAATCAAAAATATCATGATGATGTACAACATACAAGAGGGAAGTTAAAGTTTAGGTGTTGAGACGATAACAACAAACATCAAGCTCACACTACTCCATCTGAGCAATAACTTATATATGTTCTTCTTTCATGCAAAACTGTAAACACAAAACCCAAAAAGAATGAGAAGGTACGATGATGAGTAAGGCATTATAAAGGTCGAGCTACTTCAGGTTATCCAACCCAAACCATCATCAGTCATCAGTGCAGAAGCAGGGGTTAATGAATCAAGACTTTGAGACTGATGTGTAGTGGTTCAGCTTTTAGCGTAACATGTTAAGCTTGTGACAGAACAGATCCTTATTCTAGTATCTTAACTGTGCTAAGTATGGATGTGCAAAGGTCTAAACACACTGATTTTATTAATTACATCCATGCTACACATATTAAAAATCTTAAAGTGTATAATAAGCACACACACTGCACTGTATGTGCATGTGATGTTTTGTCACTCAGTCCAGGTCAGTCCAGTTTTCGCTCAAAGTGGCATCCATGAAGCAGTTTGTGCATTTCGGGAAAAAGACAATGATTCCAAGAGTTTTCCAGAATGTGAGTTACGGTTCTAGAATGCTTCTCCATCCAATCACTGACAAAGACAGAGGAGGTTCCAGTTCAAATTCAGGTCATCATAGTGTGGTGGGCTGACCTCTGCCTGCATACAAACACATGGAAATGTGTTAAAGTCTGCTCTCATAACTTATAATAAGGTTGTTTAATAACAGTGTTTGTCTGTCATTGTTTGTCTGATCTCATTCTTGCTGGTGACACTTTGTTAGACCCTTAAAATAAGGACCCATTTTATTAAGGGTCTAGTTTAAGGTTAGGACAGTTTAAACAATTAGTACTGGTTAAAATGATTTTCAGATTAGAGAAGGGGTTAGGGTTAGGCATTTAATTTAATTAAGGTGGATGAATAATGTCTTTGTCATCATGTACTTTTGTTTTGTTTTGTTTGTTTTATTTTGTCAATGTACAGTATATGTCACCATTATGTGTACCTTTTAATTTATAGTGAATGAGTGCTGTATGACTGCTGGCTGTCTCTATGTTAGTCCTATGTCACCTGCCTAGGGACTGCAGATGAAAAGTAGTTATTTTTACTAATTCTGTCATATTTACATGGTTTTTATACAACAATGTTCATAAATATGCATGGTCCCTATCAAATAAACCAATAAAATAAAAATAAAATAAATTGTGAGGACAAAGGCCAATATAAACTTCAGAAGAAAAGCCTTTAAGAAAGTCTGTAACACCATATATGCATGTGCCAGTGTGTGTCAGTCTGTGTGTGTGTGGGCATGTGTTCTCACCCCGAGATGCAATATAGCACTCATGACAGCTCAGCAGTCCATTACGAATCCGTACATCAGTCCCTGCAGAGGCGTCACCCAGCTGCCCATCACACACTCCACACTGAGGGATACAGAACACAGAATACAGTCAACTATTTACATCATACACACATCTTACATCTTGCTACCTTGGACATAATTGTGAGTACACATGCTTTAGTAAACTTTGTATATATTCAAAACCTTTATACAGAAGTCAAATGCTGCTTCTGTTTAAAGTAAAATAAAGTATAAAGTTCCATTATTAGTGTGCATGTGTGTACTAGAATAACACTGTACCTTGAAACACTGTACGTGGAAGAACAGTCCCAGTGTATCGATGATCATGGCAGCTCCTTTTCCCAGTGGTTGAGAACAACCAGAACATAGTCTCTTCCCACTAACACACCTACACACATGCAGACAGCAGGAGGAAAACCGACATTAAAGCACCTTCACTCCATTAAACAGTGCAGCTTAATTTCTTTTAGAAATTATTTTTGTGTATATGTGTGCTTGCATCATTACCTGCTGGGTGACGGAGGCTGAGGTGATGAAGGAGAGGGCTGCTGTTTGCCTGTTACAGCATCATGGGACTCAGACCTGTGGTAAAAAAGAAAGAAAACCAGAAACATAAATACATGCACATCCAAAACATCTATAACATGTTTGTAACACATAAAGAGCGGTAAAGAGCATTCCAGATGATCATTGTTTATACATAAAAAAGTCTGCTAGGGTGAAAAAACTAAATGTATATTTTTCAAGGTTAATATATAAAAAAAATAAATTAAAAAAAATGTTGCTTAACACATGAACATTTTTCACCTTGAACAAGTGGTTTAGAAATTATGAGTGCATTGTTGGCATCTCTACAGTAGAATAATCCAAATGTTTCTATTACAATGCACAATACTGAGTCAGTTCACTGAGTGACTGAGTCTTCTCCACTTGTGCTGCTGTTACATTAGCTTAGCATTTTAACTAAATGCAGTTTAAAACTTTGCATTATCTCATAGTTATCACTTGTATCCACAGTGGCCACTATGTAGAAAAAGTTACATAGTCTTGCTTTAACTCATAGTTTCTTCCAGTTACATAGAAAAGGGCACTTCAGACCCATGCATTTGATCTGAAAGCAGAACATTACTTAGTTCAAAGTGTTTCCACAATGTGAAATAAGAAAAATGACAGAAAGGCAAAAACAACAACTTTACATACATTCAGAACAAACATGCAGCAATTTGGGACAACCCTAAAATACACAAAGGTGCACAAAAGCATCCGGGCATACCTTTTAACGATATGTGGCTGGTTTAACTGAGGGTTGCGGTCCAGAGAGGCCGTCTTCCACAGTTCCTGTTTCTTTGAATGTTCACCATCACATGAAGAATCTACAAAAACCATCATAAAATAATAAATAGTAATAATAAAAAAGAAAATATTAAAGACATAACCTTTTATTACAGAAACTCTAAGGGACTATATGTTTGACCTGAGATTGAATGAGCTGTGCATACACACACACATGTGGACACCTCCTGCATATCGTGTGTATTTCTGCGTGCATCTCACCCTGGAAAAAATGCAGCTTGGATGCATGTTGATCCTCGTTCCCTTCCCTTCTTTGGCCATTTTGCTGTAGAGGAACGTTTCCTTTTTCTGTCTCATTGTTTTCTGGAGCTGATGAAGTCGTCCGTGTCTGGACTGAACGCTGGTTTAACAAGCCAGTGGGATTTAAGGGTGTTACAGTCTCCTCTAGGATTCTTCTCTCCTGGAAGATGTACACACAAGGACATGTAAGACACACAAAAGCAGTGAATGAGTTCATGTGTTGGTCAGTCTGTGTGTAATAGTACCTCTTCATTGTGTTTTCTCTCCTCCTCCTGCACCTCTAGCTGTGCTTTCTCCCACTCATTCTTCAGCTTCTCCTGTTCTTTCTGGTATTGCTCCTGTAGAGAAACATTGTGCATGTTAAGTACTGTATGCACACAATAACCCACGTATGACGCACACATAAACACATATATATACACACACATATACATATATATATACACACACATATCCAGTACATTCTGTGCCTTCTGTTTTCTGCTGAACATTCATGGTGCCATGCACATTCCACCAGTGTACCTGTAGGAGGCGCTCCTGCTCCTGTTGCCAACTTTCCAGGCGTTTACGTTCCTCATTGGGGTCCCAGACCCAGTGATTAACACGTTTAGCCAAGTTCAACATGGGGGTCTCAATCTACCCAGACCCGACGGACAATCATACGCACACACACATGTATACGGACCAAAAGGACAGAAAGAGAGGAAAGGTGAGAGGACATGTTTGACTACAGCGACTACTGGAGACGAAGGGTCAGGACAGGGTCAAATTTAAGAATGAAGGAGAAACAGAAAAAACAAAACAAGCTGGAGCTGCTGAGAGATACTCACAGTCACACTGCTCTCCTCAAGTCCCTCTGTGGCAGAGAAAGACACAGACACACACAGATCAAAATTCATATAAGAATAAGAATCAGCTCTATAGGCCAAGTATGTGTACACATACAGGGAATTTGACTCTCTGTTTTGGTTGCTCTCAATATACTTACGACGATATTAAACGACTATTCATTGGAAGACAGAAACAGACATACAGCTAAAAACAATGACAACAAAGCTGATCAAAAATAGGTTAAAATAAACATAAAACTAGTATGTACATACAAGTACTAGTTACAGCTTTACCTGTGACAGTGGGAGAATATTCTTGCATGCTGTTTGGTGATGTAGCTGGCTGAGTCTTTTCCCCCCCCACTGGACTCCCAGATAACCCAGAAGTACCATTAACCTGAAAGTCAAATATTCAACCAAATGAATAAAGCATTAACTGAAAAGTGGATCTATAATTCTTTTGTTTCTAGTTACTGTATGTGTATTTATAAAAAATGAATGGACCATTCAAGTCCAAAATATAACATAGTTGCTCTGTAGTCTTACTGTGTCTGTTCTTCAGGCAGTCACTGGCTTCAGTTCATGGAAATGCAATATTAAAATCAACCTGAAGAGACTTGAAACTTGCTTTACATAGGACATCCATCCCCGTGAACAGCTGAAGAGTGTGTCAGGTCAGGCTCATGTCTCTCCACTGTGAGTTACAACTTCTGCCCTCTTTAAGACAATATATAATGTTCCCTGACTTAGATTGAACCACAGCATAACATTCTTTTGTACTTCACTTTTGTGTTTTAAACTAAGGAAGGTAAAAAATGCACGTTGCCTCAGTTTTGTGCAATAGCCATGTACAGTTGTGTGTAGCACTGAATTTCTATTCATTGTTTTTAATGTCTTTTTTATGTTTTATGTCTGAACTGTATATCATATTTATTGTTGTTGTACTGCAGTATGGAGTCTCAGACAAATTTCCCCATGGGCACGTTAAAGTATATCGTATTCTCTTCGCCAGCCTTTCTGTTTGTGCTCTCACTTTGTGGTAATAAAGATGAAAGAATGATTTTTTGGGGGGAGAAACTCCTCTGTGTTGGTGCATACAATTACTCTGGAAATCCAGAGTTCTCGCAACAGCACAATTTGAATTTGCTCAGCGAGTCACTCTGGCAATGAGTAATGATGCTCATTACCCATGCCCTTGGAGCCGAGCTGCACCAATCACATCGGTGTATTGGATATAGGCGGGCCAGAGGCGAGCTAAACAGATAACGACAGCGCTGCGACGTCAAAGTCCGGAATCAGTCAGTAAACATTAGTCGTAGTGTTATCCAATTGCATGCAGTGATATTTTTAAATGCATGCTTGGTGCCGCCCCTCGAGTTGGGCCGTTTTCATTACTCATAGCCAGACCCTTAATCTTTCGGATTTGGTTCTGGATTTCCAGGCTAGCATACAAGTGCTTCCAATACCAGAGTCGAGTCGATACCAAAGCTGCTGAACTGCATCCTTTTAATGGAACAAGTAACTAAATTCTCGACATATTTTTGAACTCCACCCATGTTTGCTTTCAGTTTATCCCTTGGGTTTCATTTTCCACCAAGACAGCTCATGAATAGAAAGAAAAAGAGTGCTGACGACACTCATGTCTCAGGTGTCAAGGCTTTACACAAACACCTGAATGCACCAGGATGGAAAATTCATGATAACAATTTACATGTTTAGCAGTATTTAGTTGCAGCTATAACACAACTTGCAGAGACAACTGACAGAGAGTAAAGGCAACAGTATTTTCACAGTGTGTCTCAAAATCTATTATGAAATTTCTGTAGGTTGTTCCTCATAGTGTATTGTAAAGAACTGAAACCCATGGGTGTCTGGATGGTTAGAAAAACATTAATTTCCAAAAACATCATCTTAAAACCAACTGTCTTTTTGAAAATGGCCAGCAGTAATGTGAAGCATATTAAATGGATAAACACACAAAAAACACAGGTATTCTGTCCTTAAACATGCCACTTGTAATATTACCTGTCCATTGCTTTGGCTATCCGGGTGATGTGGCTCCACATGTGTGAGCTCTGTCACAATAGTTGTCGTGACGGTACAGTTTCGGCCTCCAATCAGGGAGCTGATGGCAGAGCCTAAAGACGTGGTTGATCTTTCTGTCTTTGGAGGTGGTGTCTGCTCTACCGTCTCCTGTTTGGTCGCAATAGACATGGAGGGAACGTCCTTCTCTGTTTGTATGGAGGGAACGTCTATCTCCATCTGCTCGGAGGGAACATCTTTCTCCATCTGTTTGGAGGGAGCATCTTTCTCCGTCGTTACGGAGGGAACATCTTTCTCCGTCATTACGGAGGGAACGTCTTTCTCCATCTGTTTGGAGGAAACGTCTTTGACCTCCGGTGGCGAGTGTCGAGCAGATGTAGGTGGAGTAGAAACAGATAAATCTTCTGTCACCTCTCCATTTACCCGCACCAACCCGTCCATCTGAGTGGGACACATGCATAGAAGTCAGGATTACATGGATATTCTATTTTTCTTATTTAGCGAAAGTCACACAAACTAATAGATGCCATTTCATGCTCTGCGGGGCATTTTGAAGATATGGTAAACTTATAGCCTTGTTTAACTCAGTCAAGGCTTAAAGGTGCACTATGAGTGTTTGTTTGACATTTACAACCCCTGTGTTGTCTCCCGAGACCGGGCTTTTTCACAGTGTATTCAGGGGGCAGGCAGAGATCAACATTAATATCTAAATCACAAAACATGTTGTTCAGTAAGATGATGCTTCTTTTTTTTTTTTTTTAAGAATTTGCTACTCGTTGCCAGCTTGACATATTATTAAGCACACATTTAAACTGCATGCAGAGAATAACAGGTGAAACAGTGAAGTATCAGATGATGTTGACTGGTGTGACTTACTGATATGGAGCCCTTACCTTGACAGGTTTGTGTCCAGACAGTATGTTCCTGGGCTGGCAGTAGGGCTTGGCTGCCAGCAGGGGGACGGGTCTGGGGGATACAGATGGAGGGGAGGGGAGTGTGTGTACAGGCTGTGTGGTATGAGGCTGCAACTGTGCAATATGAGGTGGCGTGTGTTTGGCTTGAGGCTTTGCATCTCCTGTAATCAGTTGTTTTTGTTGTTTGGTTGGAGACTCTGTCGGTTTGGATTGAGGTTCATTCAGTTCGAGTGACTGAGGTGGCACATGGTCTGAGTTTGTGAGCAGGCTGAGGGTGTTGCCAGGTGTTGGGGAGCTGGAGGAGACAGAAACTGATGTCTCTTGTTGAGCAGCTGTATTTGTCTCCGTCTCTTCAGGCTCTGTGTGCCACTGGTCTTTTATAACTTCTGGTTCTGGTTTGTGCAGAGGTTCTGATGTTTCATTTACAGGTGATGTCGTTTTGTGCTCCGTGTCCACCTTATCAAGGTCCTGTTTGGGATTTGCAGTGGATCTGGGCAGTTTTAGGCTGTCCAGTGTTGCATCACTGATGGTGAAGCGAAGAGCGTAACGCTGTAAAACCATGGCGGCCTCCTCCGGAGTCGATGCATTCCTGTAGGCGTCACACAAATCCGCCTCTCTGCGCTCCCTAGAAAAGAGAAGTACGTAGAGAGACACTAAGCATTTGGTGTCTAGGTAGTGTTTCTTATATTGTCGGGGTTTTTTTTGACAGAGATCAAGGTTTAAATTGGGCCTACTTTAAATAAGTTTGTCTCATAATAAGGGCCATGTGCAACAAAAATAAGGGCCTCAATATCATCCTTACTTCTCCTCCACAATCTCTTTGTAGGTCTTAATGCTTTTCCTCTTGTTGCAGTAACTTCCCTCCTCCTTCATCCTTTTCTCCATCCTCTTCCTCTCTTCCTCTTTCTTGATCAGTTCCTGGGACGTACTGCGACGCCGATTCTTCCAGCGAGCCAATTCCTGTCATGGTTTCAAAGTGTTCAAATAATGGCAGTGTTAATTCAGGACATTGGTGTTACTTGAATAAGATACAGATATTTTCCCTTTTATTTAAATGGGCCCAACATGCTAAATTTAAATCTCATTAGTCACTTACGTTTTGCCAGTGGTCGTCATCTTCCTGAAAGTTGTTGTACTGCTCGTGCATGCGCTCATATCGTGATTGGCTCAGTGGCGGTAA
Source organism: Sander lucioperca (assembly GCF_008315115.2). Taxonomy (NCBI): domain Eukaryota; kingdom Metazoa; phylum Chordata; class Actinopteri; order Perciformes; family Percidae; genus Sander; species Sander lucioperca. The sequence continues at coordinate 34,936,513 of NC_050176.1, forward strand.
GTGTCCAACCTCTTCCTCGTTAAGCATGTCACCCATGCTCACACTCCTAGAGAGGAAGAAAACAGTATAATCTTTTATAAATTACTGAATCACTTGACCTAACATATTCACTTAGTCCAATTTGGCTCTGGAAAACATTCAATATTAATTTATTCATTGTTTACATCGGTCACTTACAATTGCCCGGTAATGTAAAAAATGAAAACACATTCAATAATCGAAAAAGGAACAGGGAGGGGAAAGAAACTGCCTCCTTTTCAAAATGAATAGACGATGTAAACAAAGATGGTCTACAAGATATGGACACAAAGCAAGACATACTTAGACACAACCAATAACAGTCCAATACACACAAATATTACAATGTAATTCTTATTGTTCTTTTCTGTATATTCTGGATTTATATTAGTTGCATATGTACACCTCCACACAGTAACTGAAATATGTTACTGTTTCCATAAACTAAACACAAAACAATTAAACAAGCAACTGAGCAAACATAACAGAACTTGGCAAGACAAACAGAACTTAAAAAAAAAGATGACAATAAAAAGCTGGATGTTAGCGTTCATATATTAGTATATTTTTGGACTGTACTCTTGAAATTGAACATGCACAGTGTGTATACAGTATATTGTTATCATTCACAAGCTCATCCAGATTCACGCCGAAAAACTTACTCAGTATCCTCAGACATAAAAGCAACTCGCCGGCTCATCCTAAAACAATAGTGAATAAGAGCAAACAGCAGATGAGGGAATGGACAACAGCATTATTGCTAATGTCACACTTTAGACTGGATGAATGGCAGAGCTACATCTGAGAAGGAAGTGATGAAGACACAAAAAGAGTTCAATGGGCATCTCACATGATGGGAGGTAGATCATCGTCATCCAGCCAGAAGGGTTTCTTTCGTGGTTGCTCGTTCACGTCTCTCTTTCTCTCCTCTACCTTTTTCTCAACTCTTTCTTCCACACACTGCTTTTCCAGCTCTGTCTCCACTTTACGAGTCTGGGCAGCAGCAGGACTGGGTGGAGGGGTGAGTGATGGAGAGGAGAGGGGCTCAGACACATCAGTGACAGAGATTGTCATGTCTCCTTCCTTTCCATCCTCCTCCTGCCTCTCCTTCAGCCCTGCACACTGAGGGAGGGTTGTTGCTTTGGAGAGCGGGGCCTGAGGTTCTGCTGCCACAGTAACCATGCTGCTAAAATCCAGTGACAAGGCCAAGATAACAAGGAAATAGCTCAACGGGTAAATCAAGACTGCATCACAGATAACAGAAGACAGCGGTTTTCATTGGAACCACTTTTTACTCAAGATATAGTCTCTATGAAAACTACTGACAGCAAGTTGTGTAGATCGTAGTGTAGTGCAAGGGGCATTTCTTTTTTTACATGTCTCTTGTAAGTCAACCTTCTGCATGCGAGGACAACAATAAATTGTTAAAGTATCCTTACTAACCAATTATCAAAATTAATTTCTAACAAACTTTAAAAGACAGACATTTTAAAACCTGGGAAATAACACCAAAACTATCGGTCTGGCTAGGTAACACTACAGGTAAGCCAAACCAATATGTGTTTTTTGGCAACACTTTATTTTATGTCTGTGATTCCTTAATAATTCTCTTGGACATTGCTTGGAAAGAAAATATGTAAAATGGTACTAGTTATAGGAACATTAGGTACAATGTTCAGTTGGTAGGGTAACCTGGAATGTTTTATTTATTGGATTTGGAATTGGTCTAATTAGTATATTACATAGTTCTTTCCCAATAACCTACAAAAAATTATTAGAAAATGACTTTTCTTTATGTATTTGGGTGAACCAACCCAAGAATTTCAAATACTACAGAGTGGAGCAGCCGTTGTTTCTGTTTCTATGTGATTCAGCATTGATTTACACTTTAAATACAACGACAGCCGACTGTTCTATACTCAACCAGAACCAAGCAAAGCCAAGGTTAAACCTCATCAGCAAAAAGAGCAAAAAGGCCAGAAAAGTCCAAAGCAAGCACAAACTTCGCTAAGCCATATCAGAACCAGAACTCCAATAATCCGACCACAACAGCAAATCAAAGTCGACCAGTCCTTTCGTATTCAAATAATACAAATGAAACCACATCAGACATCCAGCTGCAGGCAATCAAACATGCTGGCATGGAACCAAAACATCGCAGTCAAGTCAGGATCAACTATAAATCATCCACAGAGATGTGTTAGTGTTAGTACCACAGGCCATTTAACTTGCAAACACAAACAAACTTTCATCTTTGCCAGTAAAATATGCTTTGTTAGTTGCAGTAGTGGCAGACACCTCAATGCCTTCATCATTCAAACACAGTAAATACCTTTCACTAGCCATCTTCTCTCTGAGTTTAGGCTTTCTGTGTAGTGCCTTCATTGCAGACACTGGGGAAATGTTATATTTAACCGATCCAGGTACTGGCAGGAACTGGTTGATGGCCTGGTTTGTTCTGACTGCACTCGGTTTTTGGAATGATCCGGTCCTTCGAGCCATCATATCATCCTTCTCCAGGTCAGGCACAGGCTCATTTTCATCATACTCATCCTCCTGCTCATCATATTCACGTTCGCTGTAAGACGTTGCTCGGGTTACAGTCTTGTCAGGGTGCGGTTGAGGTGTTTCCATGGGAACTCTGGGTTGCTGTTGCTCCACTCTATGAGAGAAACTCCTACAGTTGAAATAACTAAACATCAAGCTGGAGAACCTCTTTGAGGACGCAAACCACACCAAGCTTGTTAGTGCCTTCTCATACTGTTAGACACACAAATCTCAGCCCACCTGACGTTCAGTTTCTTGCTCCTGTCTGCCTGCACTTTCCTTTTGTTCCGCGGAGCAGCATCAGTTGTGACCTCCTCTTGTGTGTAGCGCTTGGTGCTGGGCAGAGGCAGGAAACTGTTGTAAGTCACTGTAGAGGTGCTTTGTTTATGGAAAACTCCTGTCCTCCTCGCCATCATGTCATCTTTCTGGAGATCTGGGATCCTCTCCACTTCCTCCTCATCCTCCTCCTCTGCTCTCCGTTCATACTGAGCCAGACAGGCATCCAGCTCTGCAGGAGTTAGAGGGGTTTCAGGGGTGCAGGGTGGTAGGTCAGCGGACGGAGCGGTGGATTGATTGAGGTCAGGTCCATTTACCTGGCTGTGAGAGCATCATATAAAGCTCAAACTGCAGCAACAGCGATGGATACTATAGTCTTACAATCCAGGTGTGAACATGCAGTAAAGCAAGCCACAGGTGCTGACTAAGAGTACAAAATACAGATTGTAAAGAGGGAAACATTTCAAACTAAAAAAACATTCAAGAGTTTCCCAGCGACAAATAAATGAGGGTTAGAAAAAACATGCAAAACCAATGCAAATCTACAAAAAAAAAAAAAAAAGACCTGTGACGACATTTTAAGCTCTTTGACCATCAGTCATGTGATAACATCCATCTAAGTGTTTTGATTTTATGGAAAACTTTCTGAAAACTTCTGAACATATATCAAAAGTGAACAGATAATATCTCAGGAGAAAAAAAGGTTACACAAACATTACAGAAATGCTTGAATTATAAATATTATATATAGGCTAATACTCTTTGATTTATCTAGCTCTACTTCTCATAGCAGCATATACATGCATGTGTGTGCGCAAGTAAGTGTTTGCCTTTGTTCCCTATTACAACTACATTCATATCAGCCAGTGCAGAGAGGTGCATCCAAACTACCTAATTTACCAATTCAAATATACTTCAAATGTAAAAAACATTTTCCAAAAGGACATTGACAAGCAATTCCATTAAACCATTTAAATTATATTCCAAAAGTAGGCTAATGGAAGAGAAAGGGACCTATTTACTTCTTAATAATGTCCACACTAATGCAAGAGACTTTGGATTCAAGCCAGTGTAGCTGTAGCACTGAAGTTGTCTTGTATTTGGCCTTGTCCATACCTGCGTTCCCGCTCTGAAAGCTGGGAGCCCAGGCCAATGGTAGGCATGGCTACAGTTGCCTTGGAAAGGAGTCGTCTTAGCAACTCTGTCTCCTCCCCTTCACTTGAAGTGACTGTGTCTACTGGCTGCTCGATCTCAGTCACGCCCCCAAAGGTCACAACTTTGCTGTGACCTCGTCCAGCCTTTGCTGATCTGCTGAAAGGACTTCCATAATTTTTCTCCAGACAAGCCTGACACACAGGGGACGGGCTAGCCTCACTGTAGATACAATCTCACAAATGAAGACAGGCATATACACACGCACGCATGCACCCACGCACACACACACACACACACACACACACACACACACACACACACACACACACACACACACACACACCAACAGCCAGCAAAAAAAGCAGGGGGAAATAAGGGTGGAAAAGAAATCATGAGCAACCAGAGACAGAGGATCAGATTGTGAAGACAAAGGAAGGACAAGGTGGAAATGATGAATCAAACAGGAAGTGTGAATGGATAGAAGAGGACAAAGCATGGGACTGTGCACTTAAATCCTTTTAACGCATACGTACATTCACAACATACACACCAAGCTTTTTATCTACTCTAGGTAGTCACATTTTCCTGGTAACTGCTGCTTCTCTGGGAACACAAAAATCTCTTTATCCTATCTAATGACATCAGCACAGAGAGAAAAACAAAGCCAAAGCAGTGCTCACAGCCAACAGTCGCCTTTGGGTCACACACATAGAGTCTCACACACATCGGCCAATTCCCTGCTCTTTTTCAATGCCTGTCAAAGAAGACTGAAGAGGCCTGAAGAGCACAATAGTGAGGAGAATAAACAAGCAGATGAGAACATGGGGAGCAACAGAGAAAAGAAGAGAGGGGAAACTAAATCTAAGGGATATAGCTGCTTACAAAAGGATACAAGAGACTAAAGACAGACCAGCGCTGAAACTGTAGTAGACGATCTTATGAGTTTTTTATATTTCTGATTGTTTCTAACAATAAAATATGAGAGGGGGGATCCTTAAATCTATCCAAGTAAACTTTAGTTAGTTAGTTACAACTAATTACATTATGTATTAACTTGTTGATATTTTTTGATTACTTAATCATCTAATGTGTTACATCAGTCAGAGAATAGTTGAAAAATGCCCATTATGATTTCCGAGAGCCCAAGGAGACATCTTGAAATTGATTTTGTCTGTCTTAATAGTCAAAAACCAAGACATTCTATTAATTATGGGATAAAACAGAAAAAAAGTGGCAAACTCTTAAACAGTCAAACATTTGAGAAGTTAGAACCAATAATCGGTATTTTTGCTCTAGATAAATAAATATTCACCCAAAATGAAATGATTAATATTGTTAAAGCCTTTTGATAACAGATATAATCCTGGTGTCTTCTGAAAGGTAACTCTTTGGAGCTTGTTGTCAAAAAGTTAGAATTAGTTTAAATGGTACTGTAACAAATTAACAGCTGCAAAACGTAAAATAAAGTAAAAACTGCAACTGTTGGTGCAATTATATTAGGATTTTAAAATAGCTGACAGAAAGAGTCATGACACGTTGTGCTTTCAGATAATGCATATTTTGTAGTAGTAGGTGAGGATACAACTTGGATGTCTTTCGAATTGAGGTACTGAATCCCCATGTATTCAAGCCACTGTGTGGGTTTAAAAAATATATAGTGGGTTGTAAATTCATATGAAAGTCTCTGCAGATTAAAGATCCTCTCCTGCCTGTAATGATCTGCTTCGAACTGGAACTGAAACTAGAAGCACACACACACACACACACACACACACACACACACACACACACACTGCACATTCTCTCAGTCATTATCAAACCACACACTTGACATGCAGCAGCTTTTAAGTGCTTTGTACTGCATGTGTGCAGAAACAGAGTGTGTTGGGCACCTGGGTTCAGTCATCTTGAGTCTCTCCCACTTCTGCATATCGGCCTGGCTCATGGAGGCAGAAACAAAGCTTATTGGTCCGTCCCTATGAGGGAGGGGCTTAATCTGAGCCCGTCTACGAGCCAGGTCATCCTTCTGCTTATTAGGCGTCGCCTTAACCTTTCCCTCTTCTCCCTCTTCCTCCCCATCCTCCTCTTCCTCGAAGCGAGAGGCGGAGCTTAGGAAGGGGTTGTCTCTGCGTGTAATGATGTCAGGAACCGCTTCCTTCTCACTGTCCAATCACAGAGCCAGCACAATGGCATCACACGACACACGTCACATTAAAGTAGAGCACGCACATGTCAAACCACAAATGACCACAACACCCCAAAAAAAAGAAAAAGTAGGAAAATAGGACAGAATATTTAGCAGTGACTTACAGAGAAAACAGAAGAAAAACGGCAACACACACAAACAAACACTGGCTAACCTGAGCTCCTTCTCCTGCAGTGTTTGCTGCGAGGCTCGTCTAATCCCTTCCCAGCGCTCTCTGTCTTTGTTGCTACATACAGGTGGAGGGACAAACTGATGCACCTTGGGAGCAACGGGGACGCGATGAGCTCGTCTGGATGCCAGGTCGTCTCTACGAACATCTGGGACTTTCTGCACCTCTGCCTCCTCTTCCACATCAGAGGAGGAGTCCCACACAGATTTGTGAGAGCTCAAAAAGTCATTATCGCAGCGGAGGATAATGTTCGGCGACGGTGACCTCACTTCCTGGTCCTCCATTGTGGGAGGGCTTGGGTTGGAGATGGGATGGCAAGGTCATTTCAGAGATAATCAAAGATCCATTGTTGCATGTTGTGAGCAGACGTAGTCACATGCAAAGTTTGGATTTGACATGCTTCCACAAATATTGTAATATGGCAAGGTTGTTAATTAGTCATAGTTCACAGGCAAACGTATCACTGTGTGCGTCAAAAAAAAAAATACCACACCGATTAGGTAGCAATTCATGGCCATTGAAACTTATGTTACAATATTACTAACTGCCATTATTTAACTCAACCTCTCCCATACTTGAACCACAGAAAAGTAGCAAGCAGTTAGTCAGATATGTATGCCAACACACAAATCTCATCATTAATAAGCCAGTTTGCTGCAACCAGATACCTACACAACTCCAAAAGTCAAACCTCATTACCAGTGTGAATGGATCACGAGGAGAAAAAAAAAACACAAACAAAATTACCATCATAACGATCCGTTAGTGAACACGACCAAAACTGTCAAACCACAGCAGCAGCAGCTGTCATGCATCTCCTCTCTGACCTGCTGTAGCGAACAACAGCAGGCAGGACTTTAATCCCTGCCTTCTCCAACATCAGCAGCCTCTTCTGCTCCAACACTTCCTGGCTCACATTCTCCTCTTCCGGTTTTAGTTTTTCCCCGTTGTTCTCAGGTGCCCAAGTGACAGTTTTAGGAGTTTTGTGGTGCGGTCCAGTTCTTTTGGACTGCTCTGGAGTGGCTTGAGGGTGACTGGGGAACGGTGTGTAACAGCAGGGAAAGATTAGGAATGAGGAAGTTTGTGTGTCTTGTGTGATTTACCTTTCCTTCTGCTCAGTTTTTGTATTTTTCCATTGCAGCACTTAGTAACTTGTGTTGTGAAATCTATATCTATATATCATCTATATATGACTTATTTATTGCACTGATGTGTTGGTCATTACCGCCGCTGCTCTCCCTCCTCTGTATGTGGTTTTCGCCGTGGTGTCGGGATGTAGGAGCTGGCGTTGGTTCGGTTGGGAAGAAACTGGTTAAAGGGAATCAAGTTTCTTGATTCACTGCTGGCTGTCCGTCTGGCCAACATGTCATCCTTCCGCACATCTGGCCTCCTGCTGGGGGCATCGGCCTCCGAGTCGCTGCCTCGCCCTGGGCAACAACGAGCGATGGAGCATAAAAGAGAAAACAGTGAAGAAGGTTAGAAAGTATGTCACAAAACATTTTTAATTGGTTCTTGCATAATAGCCTCTGCAAACGCTATATGAATTTCAAGACATATTAGCTTCACATTAAACCAAAAGTTCCATATCAGCAAGGGCAAAAAACATTGTCATGATTTGGAACATGACATAGCTAGTTTCTAGACACTTTTAAGCATTTTTGACATTTACTGTAACACCACATCACAGTCAAATGATCTATCTGTTAATGGGGCTTCCCTTTTACCACTATATTAAATTTGAAAAGACTGAAAGGGTAGTTGTGTGCAGTAGGCAATTTGTAGATTTTTAACAGGGGGACGTTCACCCGCGACTAGCGAACCACCCAGTGAACAACTCTTTTTATCCTCCTCCCAGCTATATAGTTTCGAGAATATTATAGATCTAAGACAAAACTGACAGAAGGGCCAGACTTAAGGAAAAAAACAGTAATTACAAATCTGTCTGCTACTTCAGCACCACAGACAGTGCCATTTGGATTTATGGATTTATCAGTACACTGATATTCCAGAGCCATGGTCGGGGCCATAGATTCTAACTTGCACAAACCCCAGTCAGATAACGGATCATTGAGTCAGGCAGACTAGACTAACATATCAACAACCCCTCTGCCCCTGCACTCACACTGCTACTAGGGGATGGGGAGGGGGAAGGGGGGGGGGTGTCAGGTTGACAAGGGGCATGTATTTTGATCATTATGCTAACAAGGGGGATGGCATTCACCTCAATCACCACTGGTTGTATGTATCTTAACCCTTTCCCATCCCACAATGCTGTTTTATTGGAAGAGTAATTGTGGTTTGGCCTCTGCCTATATCTCCTTATGGGCTCACAAATATTTTGTATATTTAATATTAATAATTATGGGCTTTTTTTATTCTACCAGTAATAATAACATGGTAATTGCTGAGTTAATGTTAATGTGGTAACTATGCCAGATTTGTCCCCAAATCCCAACAGGTACTTTTGATGAGTACAGTGTTAACATAACTGATAGAAATACTGACCAAAACTACAACAATATGACACAAGTTGTATTGTGGCCGGGTTGAAGTATGAAGTATTCTGCAAACACACATTTAGACAGAATAGGACAATTTATATCCCCTGTCCATCTTACTTGTTGGGTTATAAATATTACTTGGTAAGACAGCATACTTTTCCTCTAGGGAATGCAGGGAATGAGTCTATTCCCAGCTCTGGAATAGTGTTTTTCTTGTCACCCTGCTGCACACATATTATACCGTTAACATAAAAGACAAAAACAGTGATACTGTGATACTCCCCTCAAACACACACACACACACACACACACACACACACACACACACAGACACACGCGCACACACATAAACGCACACGCACACGCACACGCACACACACACACACACACACACACCACACACACACACACACACACACAGACTGACATACGACAGGCAGGATGTGACCTCATGTCCAAATCTCTAGTGATTGCTACTCAGACCAACAGCTGCTTTATCTCGGGCACACACACACACACACACACGCACACACGCACGCACGCATATGCACACACACACACACACACACACACACACACACACACACACACACACACACACACACACACACACACACACACACACACTGTGTCTGAGACATTCAGCTGTTATCCCCAGCATGCCTGACTAGCCATAACATACCAAGGTTAAAACCCCAACATGTCAACATGTTAGAGAACAGCAGTTAGATATTTATGGATGAGTGGGTTTTGGATTGGTGCTTTAAAGGAATAGTTCAACATTTTGGGAAATACACTTATTTGCGTCTACATCCAATCTCATGTTTGTATGCAAAGTATGGGGCTAGCTTATTTTAGCATAACGACTGGAAGCAGGGGAAAACAGTTGGCCTGGCTCTCAGTTCAGAAATTTGTATCAGAACCAACCATCACTGTGTCCTCGATTCACCACATCAGGAGAAGGGCTGTGCTGTGAGCGGGAGCCAAAGGAGTCCAGACTGTCAAAAACAAAAGTAACAGATTAAAACAAATATAACTGTTTAACATTAACCCCTTTAATACAGAGATCCCACAATACTGCAGGCTCCTCATTACACCGGCTTTGCTTTTTTACACTGAACCAAAGAAAGCCAGCATAATGCTGCCCCCTATGGCTGCCCCACTGATTTTAGATAGCATGATGTGCAACACAACAGCGTCGGTGTCTAGGGTATATGTTCTAGAAAGCATGAGCCTCTCCAGTCGCCTCTCTGTCAGCTCTGCAACATTTATGCTGAATTGTCTATTTTACAAATATCAGTTGTGCTTAATGTTGTTGATGTTGGACGGTGATGGCATGTGGCTATAGGTCCCTTATCAGGATCGGGAAATCAACTTGCCAGTTTCCTGCTGACTCTGCTAGCCTGGGCTAGCTAGCCAGCTAGCTCAAGTTTTTAAATGTAAACATCAGAGTAAACACAAAGGAAAAGGTGGAGAAGATAAGCTCAAGCTAGCAAAACCATCTCTACGGCCATCTCATGACTATGAGTCACTCATCAGGACAGGGAATTCAACTCACCAGACTCCTGCTGACTCTGCTAGCCTGACCGTTAAAAGTTTTCAAATGCAAACATCAGACCAACCACAGAGGAAGGGTTGGGTATGGCTAGCAGCTAGGGCCTGTGGCTGAGGTCCCGATTGCATGGATGGGCAGGACCATTTCTGTGTCCATCTCCATCTCTACATCAGAGGGGCTATCGAGGCAAGCGTGGAGGAACTGAACGGTGACTGTGAATTCTCTGCTTGGAATACTGCTTTCCAGTGTGCAGGGGTTGGACAGTGAGCTGTGGTGTCCTTTGGCCGAGACCCGGCTGGATCCTTGAGTGGCGGAGCCATTCAATTTGGTGACTTTTGACGTGTGTGTGGCAATGTGCCAATCTGACGGCCACATTCTGCTTAAGTTCACGGTACTGATGGGATAACCTTTGATTGATTGATTGATTGATTGATTGATTGATTGATTGATTGATTGATTGATTGAATAATTGATGTCTTATAAAGAACGGGGAGGCGGAATAAAGGCGCAACATTACTGGCTTGAATAGGCTGTGTAAAAGGGGCTTGTAAAATTACATGTGTGTTTTGTATCAATGGGATTAGTTTTAAAATGTGTTGAAAATGTCAACAGCTGTATTTAACTTCTTATCAGCAATCTGAAATACCCCTGGTGTGTGCATCCACATATGTTTGTGTGTGTGTGTGTGTGTTTGTGTGTGTGTGTGTGTGTGTGTGTGTGTGTGTGTGTGTGCGTGCGTTGACAGTCTCTCACCTGTCTAGGGAGTTGTCGCGAGTGTGTCGTGGTGGAGAGAGTGAATCACTCCTCTCAGAGTCCCAGCAGTCGTAGCCGCTGTCTCTAACGCTGCGCTTCTGTGAACTGTCGCCTCCTTCGTCACTCTCCTACAAACACACACACAAACACACATCAGCCATCAGGAAAATATTTGAAAACACGTATAAGGTAGTAAAGATGCATGAAGATGCTCACTTAAGAGACAACACATGGGTTGAGAAATTGATTGAAAAGGAGAATAGGAGCAAAAGAAAAAAACTAAACACAAAGCCAGGTGTTCTTGTTATTTGAATACACTTCCAATTATACTATAGATAAAATGTGCAGAGCCATTCTTCTTTCTCAACTCATATCCTGTATCTCTTCCTGAAATAGGAGTAGCTGTGGTGTAACAAAAACAAAAATGTGTTTGTCTCCTGTCTCGTCTGTCTCTCCTGCACCCCAACAAAAACAGGAAACTAACAAATCCATCCCCCGCATCTCCTCCACAATGCTATCTGTCTTTCTGTCTGTCTCCCCACCCCCCCCGCCCCCCTTGCTGCTCTGTCCTCTCCAGTGTGTTCACTCACCAACTTCATTTGAGCTAGAAGCCCTTCAAACTCCTTGAGGTTGAGAGTAGGGCCGCTGTAGGATGCACAGCCGCTGGCAGCCTTCCCAAGCCAGAACACTGTGTTCAGCACCTGAGAGACATAGACACAAGAGTTTTATGCATATTCATAAATGCTAAACACGCTGACATAAAAGATAAAACAAGAAAAAAATAAAAAAAGGCATTCATTACTTACATTTTTTAGTTTGCGGTTGCAGTCAGAGTCCCTGATAAGAGAGAGAGTGTTATGTATTACTGTCATGTGATCCTATATTAAAATGGACATAAACAGGAATAAAAAGCCACACACGCCTATTTACTTTAGGTTAGCTCGTATGGAAGTGTCTTGCAAGTCCCCAGGGTCAAACAGCTGGGAGCCCTTCAGGCCCAACTCCTCACAGCCCCGCAGGAAGACTGACAGGTTGTCCTAGAAGATAGACAGCAGGGGACCACACTTTATCACTTTGACAAACAGGCTGGTTTACAGGGCTGAACGTCACACTGGAGAGTGTCCTCTTACCAGCCCGGCGATGGGGGTGGGCAGTCTGTTGATCTTCTTGACCAGCCCTGGTTTGATTGCACTCAGCAGCCTGAGTGGAGGAGGGGAGAAGCAGAGATTTATTGAGTCTTAGAGGAGTTTATGTATGTTGTTGCGACTTCAGACATCAAAAACTGAGTGGGGGTGATGTCAGAGGCTTACTCGCATAACAGGATGCCATTCTCCAATCCACTGCGGAAGTCCTTGTCTCCAAAGCTCTTCCCAGTTACAGCCTGGGGGACAGAAAGAGACAGATGTAAAGGAGGTGGAATGGAACTATGGCTGCAACTAAGAATTGTTTTTATTAATCAGTAATCTGGTTAAAGCAGACTATGTAATATCCTCAAAATGACAGCAATACCCTCTATTTTTGGCCATGCTGCAGATATCAATACAAAAAGAACAAAAATGAATCATCATCAACAATCGATTAATTATTTAAGTCATTTATCAAGCAAAAATGCCAAACATTCTATGGTTGTAGTCCTCTGTTTTATAAAATTGTATATTTCAAAATTGTGGGGTTTTGAAGATGTAATTTTGGGCTCCTGGTACTTGTGATGGGGTCTATTCTACCTGCATTTTCATAGTTTCATGATGTAGTAAAGTAATTGAAAAATAATCAACAGATTAATCGATAACGAAAATAGTCATTAGTTGCAGCCCTAATATGATCGCTGTCATTAACAGATAAATATAAAGTACAAAAGTGCTTGCAGTCTGTTGAATTGTGCTTCCCTGTGTCCCTGACAGAGGAACCTGCTGCTGCCCGGTTTACCCTTCCCCCAACATTTTTTGCTTCAGTAGAACCCAAATTAGAGTGACACCAAGTCAATAGACACACTGCTCTGTGTCCTCATTCCACTTTCCCTGATTTAAATGCACGCAGTCAGAGCCTGAGAGAACGATAACCTCAATCCTCTACCCTGTCTCCAATTTTTCAGTCTATAGGCAGGAGAGGACTGTTTTCTGGAAGTGTTGTCTAACCAGCAGCCAAAGAGAAGAGAAGAAGAGGTTTGACTGTTTAGACTTCTAATCCAGATTAGCCCAGATTATAGTTAGCACCGAAACTGTTAACTGCAGGCACGCACTCTCTCCGTCTCTACGGCTCATATACTGTATAATGTATGCTCCTATACAGCCATCCACAAAAACACTCAAATGTGTCAGTTTTTGTGTGCAATTGACCACAAATAATGATCCGAGGTCAATTTGACAGCAACATATTTGAGTCCTTTTGCTTCCTTTAGTCTTGGTCTGCACTTTATTCATGGTGATGTTTATGATTTATTTCCTGCACATGTACCACATGTATGAGAGGAACACACACAAACACACACACACACACACACACACACACACACACACACACACACACACACACACACAGAGTGCATCCGCAGCTATGAAAACAGCATATTGTTTTATCGTTATGTAAGTGATGACCAGATGTTTCCCATTGGCATTGCTTTCTTTTTCTTGTATTTTATCCTTCTGTTGTCACACACACACACACACACACACACACACACACACACACACACACACACAATGTTTATCAAGGTTTGACTCCAGGTCTTTGAAACATTTACAGCATGGTCATGCATCATTTACTGACCAAGGAGAGTACTGTATTGAGAGAGAGCAGGACAATTGTGTTTGTGTTTTGTGTAGGTAACGTGTGTGTGTGTGTGTGTGTGTGTGTGTGTGTGTGTGTGCGCGCGTGCGTGTGTGTGCGTGTGTGTGTGTGTGTGTGTGTGTGTGTGTGCGTGTGTGTGTGTGTGTGAGACAGTGGGCAGAGGGTGGAAGTTGTTAACAATTGGTTATGTGTAAAATGCTAAAACTGAAATACAGCAATTTGACACAGTGACTGATGGGAGCGTGCATGTTGTGGATGAAAAAGTCATGAACATTTAAGCAGATTAAAAAGGATTGTTATGAGTGTGTGTTAAAGAGAGAGAAAATGTATATGTGTTAAGTGAGCATCTGTGTCTGCTACAAAAACCAAGCCAAAGGCCTTGGGGGTATTTCAACACCAACATCGGTAATTCGACCCTCCCTCGCTCCCTCTCAGTCCCCATGGTGGATTACTTTGCTCAGTCTGGGTGAATGGCAGCAGCAGCTACCATTCAAACCCTGAGGTGAGATTGTGTGTGGGGGGCAGAGGGGAAGAAAAACTAGGCCAAAGTACCCTTTACTTTTATTTTACCAACTGTAAAAAGATGGAAAGAATGCGCGACTGGAAAAATTGAAAGCAGGAGAGGAGAAAAATATGCAGTACATCAAGTTAGTGGTGTAATTTCTATTAAACACATCATGTGTTGTAATGCATTAAAGCAACAAAAGCCAGGATTTTGCAGGCCCACACTAAAAGTGATAATAATACGGGGCCCAAGTTGCGACTATAGCCTGAGACTGTAGCCAGAAATGAGTATGACATATCTCCTTTCTGGTTTTGTAATACACAAGAAAAATATATAAAATATAAAACATCAGAAAACAGGAAATAGAGTTGCAATTGGGAGAAACAAATTAAAAATCCTTTAACTGTGAAGCAGATGGTCAAAATGGTAAGAGGACTCTGGTAAAATACCTTCAGAATAGTGCACCATTGTGATGCACAGTCCACTGAGGGAGGCTGGTGTTTTCATCTGTGATGTTGCAGAAGCATTGCCTTGTTATAATGTTATCAAGTGCTGTAGGCACTCTGCACACTAATGGACTAATGTGGCATACAGAGAAGAAGAGAAGACCAAAAAAAAAGAGATAAAAAAATGAAAGGGAAAGACGGAGAGATAAAGTAATAATCCAGATTGAGGATGAGTTTAATCTGGATCAGAGTAATGAGGAACAAAAGCACGTCCACTCTGTAACGCCAGCACACTTATTGATCTACATATCTTCATCACAGTTAAATAAATTGGCAGTAAAAGTACAGTAAAATGGAATTCACAGATATACATTGATATACCCTTATATTTCACTCTGCCCTCTACATAGAAATGTAGCCTACTTAACATACTTAAAGCTTGTATTGCTGTTATTTGTTATTAAAGCTGTATTGTACAAAATTCTGTGAATTATTTCACTCAGTACGTCAGTATGCATGTACATTTCAGAGTACTTTGCATCCTGAATGTAGTACAGTTTACTGCACTGCTTTTTTCACAACATAAACTAATGCTACTTGAAACATCTGCACAGCGCTAATCAGAGCCAATCAATCATATATCATGATACTACATACACTATTATAACTAACCTTTGTCGGTGGCAAACTGTGACTATTCACAAAAACTTCAAAGACCACTGAGGCATGAAGGACATCTCTGTCAACAGCAAGTCTGTGTCATCATTATTTCTCATTCTTTCATACAGCATTTGATGCATGGAAAATCCCATAAATCCCTGCTCTCACACTCTTTCTCGTTCAGACACAGCTGGCTGTCTGTGACCATTGAAGTTAATCTGCCTAGGACAGACAGCTGTGACATCTGGCACGCACACACATACACCCACACGCACACACACACACACACACACACACACACACACACACATTCTTTCTTTTTTCCGTGTGACAGACCCTTCTTGCTATGTACCGTATATGCCAGTGACAGCAGAAGTTAACTTTGTTTAACAGAAAGTTCTTGTCTGTGCCAGTCTAATTTCCTGCTTGGGTCATGTGGTGATATATAGCCTACTGCTCTACTGCCCCCCTAGAAACAGTGACACCTGAGAGCCTGCCCATGTTATGTTTCCATAGTGACCAGTGTCACCCAACCGGGGCGTGTCTGAGGAGAAATAGCTGATCGGCATGTGTGTGGTGTGTGTGTGTGTGTGTGTGTGTGTTAATACACTTTGCATACTTTTACAGACATGGCAAACACACACGCATGAATGCTGAATGGAGCGTAGGGTAGCATGGTTAACCCTGAATCATCCCCACCTGTGAGAGCACATACACTAGAAATAGAGTAAGCCCGACCGCTCTGAAAATAACTTGAGAATTAGGAGGCAGGAAGGCGACAAAGCAAGAGGAACACTGAGCAGACACTGCGAAAGAGATTAAGACTTAGGCCAGCATTAACCTAGACTACATTGTTTCACTACTGATGTAGCTAGCATTAATACGTTCTAAGTGCAGAGCAGAATGTGTCCATTGCATTTGGGTATATAAAACTACCAATAGTTTGCTCGTTTTGTAAACATTTTGAAGCCATTTTTGTACTCTTCGACTGAGAGCAAAATTAATTTAAATTAAAGGATGTGTTGAGGTCAACTCTACTGATTGACTTTGAAATTAGTTTGAGTTATCCATAAGTGCAGAAGAGGAGACTCGAGTATATATATAAAAGAATAGCCTTTGCTGTTTTTTTATGTAACAATTTAACACCAAGCTATTTGTCCATTGATGGGTTAAGACAAAATATTGTATTTTGAAAACATCTTTAAATTTAAAAATTTGGATGACGTTTTATATTTTGTATTTACCGCTAGCTATATTTTTATTTTATATCTTGTAAATATTTGCATCAATGAAATGAAATTCTGCATACTGTAAAACAAAATCTTTTGAAAAAAGATGGTTGTAATGTTATTTATCTGAAGTTTGTAGTGATGTTGACTGATAGATTGCATGTCAATGAACCAGAAAGAACCTAAGACAACATGACCACCATGATGAAGGCAAGCTGGCCAAATAAATTGTGAAATAAAGCATTTGTTGAAGAAGAGTTGTGCACTGTGTTTAATTTTGATTAACAAGTATCAAAAACTGTTATTACATGTCTGGTCAGATTATAATGTCTTGTTCCCTTATTCTATGATCACATATTTTCAGATCTAAATCATACCTTTGCTAATTTTAAACGTCTTGTACGGATGCACAACAATCACTGATCCACAGAGAGTTTTGCCATATTTTGTTAAAGCTACCAAACGATAACCAGTTCTAACCATCAGTGAGTGAAAAAGTATGCTCAGTACAACGAAGCAGGCCCCTGCTTTAAAATGTAATGATTAAAGGAAGGTGTTCTATGTCTTTGAGATGTCTGAGAATTATTAAAAGCCTAGCTGATAACTTCATCCTTTGAAACTGGAATAAATATATATATATATATATCTTATAAAAAATGTTGTGATTGAGAAGGGCACAAGGATGAGATGTGAGAGTAAGAGCCATCCAACATCAACATCATGCATGGCATAACTGTGCAAGTTTGGTGGAAAATTAAGACTGTGCATATTAATATCTCTAAAGTCATTCAAATAGGCCATTACTCTCCACAGACAGATTTTCATAATGCTGATCATTTAAATTTCCCTGTACTGTATTTGGGACACTGACAGATCTGAGAGAAGAATGATCTACTTCTGTGGCCTCTGAAATTCTAAAAGTAATCATAGAGGAAAGATGCAGCCCCAGGCGAACCATTTCACTTTGACAGACAGACAGACAGACAGACAGACAGACAGACAACAAAACCATCTCTAGTTGCCAGCTGTCACCAGTGGATGCATATGTCTACTGGTTGTGACCATATGGTTGGAACCAGTTAAGCCAAAAAGTGTTTTATTCCTTGTTATATTCAAATATTTTTTATCTGAGTATCTTGTTTCATGAACCCTAAATTGGAAACCATTAGCATTTTTTAAACTGGTTGGATGTTTAATCTCAAACTGGATTTCAGTTTTATCAGTAGGCCTATGGACTGATTCAACATCCCATTAAAAATGGCTACTTTAGTGAGTTGTTGGCTGCTGAACATTCCTACAATTCAACTTCACCTTGGTAAAGAAATGTTTGTTTGTTCCGTCTTGCCTGTTTTAACCTGCCTTTCATCTAACTCATCTCTAAGGACCACAATGGAAATGGAATTTTTTTTATTTTTATTTTTTTTATCTTAATTGGGTTTTTATCCACAACCCTTCTAATTGTATATCAGGACTGAGTGTTTACAGTCTTGCATTCACCTTCAGATTTAACAGATAGACATACTGTACATCCCTCTTCTTCTTCTCTATCACAGCCTGTAGTAAACTGGCTTGTGTGTATGACAAGCAAAACCGATTGTGGGAGTCCTATAAAAACACAGCTGAGGTGTGAAGTTTAAGCCAAAACTTTTACATAAATGTTCTTTTTGTTGTAATTCCAATACTTTATTTCCAAAATATGAGATTCTAGTTGGCAAGTAGCTATGCTTAAGCGGGGACAGCAGAAAATAGGTCATAACTCAGCTCCACGGGCAAAATTATGATTCACCACTCAGGCTTACAGAGAGAGGCGTTTTTCATCCGAGCAGATGATGGTGGAAACGATGCAGCAAACCACACAATCTCATCCGATGCGATCAACGGTTGGTACTGTAGGCTATAACATTTCGTGCGTGAATGCTGGCCCGATTTCATTACCATGGCAACCGGAATCCCCTCGCGCCTGAAGAAGGGGGCGTTTCACCTTCCAGCAAGTAGGCTAAAAAAAACATGATCGATACTAAACAACTGAGGGATTTACTTTTATGTGTGTGGTTTATTTTATAGCTTGGTCGGTGTTAAAGTCCCCACAGTGCTGGGGTGTGTGTGTGTGTGTGTGTGTGTGTGTGTGTGTGTGTGTCAAGTAACATTAGGGGACACACGTGTAAAAACTTGAGACACAACGTTTGTTCACGCAGAGCCGTTGTCCCACACGGTTACCCGACACTGCACCGTCCCCACAACAGGTGACGGTGCACCGGTGCAGTAGGCTATGTATTTATATCCCCCAGTATG